>NW_006434832.1:2045281-2096621 GCF_000325575.1 Pteropus alecto
TAGAGCTTTAAGTGGCCTTGGGTTATCCAGAACAGGCAGGGCTTCCTAGAACACTCAGAATTGTCCCAGATGATTTACCAAAATAGCCATGCCTAGAAACAGAGGAAAACAAGTAGTTTATGGGGAGGGGGGAGGATTTGTGGTGCGGGGGGGAACTAAACAGGAAAAGATGCTTGACTTCACTCATAATAAAAGGACTGATAAAACCATAGTGAGAAGCCACTGTTTGTGGATCAGATGGCACAGATCCTGAGGGGTGGTGACCCGAGGTTGGGCTAGGCGGGTGGGGGCAGGAGACATCATTTTCATTCTATGTCCCTTTCTACTAAATTTTTCTTCGCAATGTATATGTTGCCTTTTTTTAAAAAAAAATGTAAATTCATATATATTCTCAGGCCCCAGCTCACCTGAAAAGGATTAAAATATCTGGAAGGAGGTTCTTTCCAAGGCTCCTCAGGTGATGCAGGTGATGCAGGTGTGAATGACACCACGTGGCGGAGAAGCCATGATGGGGCCTCGCCCTCTCATTTCACAGAAGAGACCGAAGCTCTGTGACTAGGCCTCCAGCGGCCTTAGGCAGAGGACCCTTCTAGAAGAGCTGTAAGACTAGAACTCATAGGAGCTCACACACAGTGCATGTGTGAAGCGTGTATAAAGTACTTCATGGAAACGGGGTGCCTTTTGGAGCATTCCTACGGAAACAGAGATGCACAAAGTAAAAAAACAAGGGGAGGTGGGCTACTCTGTTATTTAAGTGTCTAATCCTTTTTATGGTTTGTGACAGCTCAGACTAGTCCCATGAGCCACCCTGGTACCCAGAGTGCATTCCAAGGGCGAACCCCGTGGATGGGTGTCCCAAGGCCAGGCTGGGTGATTTGTGATTTTATTGCCCAATCCTTTTATGTCAAAAACAACCTCAATGCTATTTTTTCTCAGTGCTTTCACACAAACGACTTCATTTCATCCTCCCAGCCACTCCGTGCTGGGTGGTGGCACTTCCTGTTTGGAAGCAGAAGACGGCAGCTGCCTTTCCAGAACCTAGGTCCCTCAGCAGTGGGGACAAGGGTGAGATGTTTTCTGGTCTCAGCCCTGCCTCGGGGCAGGGGCCTGTCTCCTGGCCCGGCACCTCTCCTGTCTCTTCCAGAGTAACTTCTAGGGTGCAGATTTCACACCCTGCTCCCTAGACCTTTCCAGAGTTCCTCCAGAATCCCCCACATTCCTTGAAGGATGGAGAGCCCAGCCCCAAGACCCTGCACTATGAGGCCACTCCCCACACCCAGAGAAGCAACAAGGCACCTCTAGTCTTGTCTTTCACATGCAGAGCAGCAGCCCTCAGAGAGGTTCAGCCAATCTTCTGAGGGCCTCTTTTCAGTTTTAATTATTGGGTTGTCCGGTGGGCTCCCCTCAGAGGGGCTGATGGGCACAGCCATGGCACGAGTGCAGGCTTCCTGACCCCCAAGGCTCAAGTGTCTCCCACTGTTCATTAGTCAAGGGTCACTCTGACCTGTAGGACCCAGAACTCCCGGAGCCATAAAGGTAGAAGAACGCCCAGAGGCCAACCTCGTCCCACCCCTGACCACACCTCCACCTCTGCCTTGCTGACAGTCACCCCAACTTCCCTGTGATGATGGCTCATGGCCTCGTCAACCATCTGCCAAGGGCACTGGGAGGGAAGAGAGAGGAAGGGCCGGAAGAGAAAGAAGGTGTTGGGAACAGTCCCCAAACGTATGCCATCCTTAGAATGAACCGCCCATTCCCCTCTGGCCGCCTTTTCTCCCCCTCATAGGACCCACTTTCTCCCCACACCTCCCCTGCTTTCTGAGGTTATATGAGAAAAATCCACAGAGGTGCCTGCCCAGGGTGTTAAAGACCACGAGTTTGGCATTTTAACAGATGCCAGAGCCACTTGCGAAGTGATGTAACAGCCCAGAGAGGTAAGGTGACCTCCCCAGAGTCACACAACAAATTCATGGCGAAGTTGGGCTAGCACAGGTCTCCTCCTCCCCACACAGATCTCCTCCTGTGCCCCCCATCACTTCCCTGCAATGACCGGGGCACCTGGAGGTGGACCCTCAGACCTATCTGGCCAACAGGGCAACACTGTTTTGGAGGCCTGGCCGGGAAGTACTAATATATGAGATCCCAAGAAACGAAGGTGAAACCTCTCAGATGACAGAGCCCAGGTGCTGGGACACGTGGTCTGATCAACAGATGTGCCTCCTCCCAACAGCTTTCCGGAACATTCCTACGTTCTTCTATAGCATGAAGCCCTCTCCTGTGAATTCTGTGTAAATTCTGCCTCCAAGAGGTTGGACCAATCTGTGTTGAGCAAGCAGTACTGAGGCTAAGTGGTCCCCTCACAGGAGCCGGGCAGGAGCTAGAGCTGTCTAGTGCTTGGTGACTGGGACTTGCCCTCACGGAGAAAAATAAAACAGCAAAATAACATCTCTCAAAGGATGGCTCTGAGTTGAGGTAAGTTTCCATTTACTAAAGTAGCCCGGCCAAATTGTCTTTGCTCCTTCGTAGGCAGAAGCACACACCCTGCTTAAAACAAATGCTGATTTTCCTGGAGAGTGTTCACAATGCTTGGAGGATGCATGTGTGTCCCTAATGGAACAGCCTCCCTCTCTGTGAGCAGCCACTGCTCTTCCCTCAGTGTTCGTAACAGAAGCAAGACTGGTTGCTGGAAAGTATCGATTAGGTTAACGAGGACTTCGTCATCCACGGAGATGAAGAAGTTCCCCGGGACGGGCAAGAGCTGCAGAACTGCCAGCCCACTCGGCCCAACAGGTGCTGAACCCCAGGCGAGCCTAGAGCCACGCCTGACTCCGCTGTCCTTCGTTTCTCTGTCTACTGTGGCCACTTCTTCCTTCCCGTCTCCTGGAGTCACCTTCCTTTCCCTTTCCAAAGTCAGCTCTCCCACTGTTAGTGCAAAAGCTGTCACGTGAGCTCCTTCACGGTCGTCTCTCCCCACCCCTGCCTGGCCCGTTCTTAGCCACTCAGACGATTCGCCCCAAGTGGTGGTGTCATCATTTTATCGTCATTGCATCTTACTCAAGAAACGGACGTGAGATGTAGTTTACCTGCCCTTCCTGGATCACGGATGAAATGTGGAAAGGGCCCTGGCCTTGGAGGAGGGCTGACCACAGTCGTCACTTGGCTGCCCCCTTCCAGCTGTGTGACCCTGGGTAAGTAGCTCGACCTCTCTGGGCCTGGCTCCTCATCTGAAAAGTGGGGCTAATAGCACCTCTCTCACACAGCCACTGTAAGGAGTGGTGGTGATGTGTGAAACGTGCAGAGCGCAGTGAGGTGATGGCCCTTGGTCACACTACTGGACGCCGGCCATGCTACCCTGTCGTCGTGGGAGACTGGATGTAGCTGGACGTAGTGACCTGGAATCATGCTTCTGCTTTAGCCGGAGTGTAGAGGGCAGGTCGCAGCACTGAAGGGGGTTGCCAGGGGCTCACTTTCTACTTTCTGCACTTGTAACTTTTTCCACATTCAATAGGCGCGTATTTTGTGTGTGTAGCTAAAAAATTTTTTATTATATACATAATACATGAATAGATTCTTATTATCAAAAATTCTGACAGTAGCATGAATTATTTTTATAATAAAAAAAATTTAGCTATTTTGGAAAAAATCTATCTCATCCACTCCATTTTCAACCTTCCCTGCGTTCGAATCTTTGCTGCTCCCTCCGCCTGCCCTGCCAGCGACACTCACCACCCAGGCCCCGCGTGTTGCCACCTCCCCACCCTCACCCTCCACTCAGCCTTGGGGTGCCTCCCCTGGAGACTTGTCTTCTTGGATTGATTGTTTCCACTACATCAAGCCTGCCAGGACTCACTAGAGGGAAGCGCAGCCCCCATGCCCGCCCTCCTCCCAGGGTACCTTACCCTGCCGAGGCCAGAGCCCCCCGCCCAGCCCCTCACCTGCTCCTACCCCGGAGCTTCCCTCAGACCCGTCACGGAGAGCTCTGCCTGTGGTTAGTCCCCATGGCTGGGTCCACAGCCGACCTTGTGAAAGCAGTGTATTTGTAACCAGAGCTGGCTGTCCTGTCTGCCTCGGCCCTGTGTTTCTTTCCTCCCCATCCCGTCTTCTCCCTCCACTGGGCTCAAGAGGACACAGGTGGGTTCCCAGCTTAGAGGGACTTAAAAGGAGCTCAAGATGGACCTGGCAGCTCAAGCTACTAAGGTCTATCTCAGACACACGCTCTGTTACCAGGCCTGTGTGGGCTAACCTGGGCCCCTGGCTGCCTGAGGCTCGGGAAGCTTCCCGGTGAGCCGCAGGCGAGAACACGAGGCGGGGGCGGGATGTTCTTCCGGGACTCGGTCCACACCTGCTGTACACTGCAGTGCACGCCCTTTGTGCAGTTCCCAGGCACAAAGATTTTCACTCCTGTTTTTTCTCCCTGGACTTTTAAATGAAAGTTTAGGGGTAATTTTCCTTCGGTTGTCCTCGTACTAGGATTTATAATGAAAAGAACTGGGACAAGAACCTATATGTGCTTCTCCATTTCAGTTTGGGCATAAATTTGGAGTGTTTCTCACTCAGTGAGAGCTAGTGCCGAACAGGCCAAGGGATGTTTTTCTCTTGCAGAATGAGCAATCGACATTCCTTGCAGAAAAATTCTCTTCTCCAGACCTAGAGCTGAAACCCTGGCAGCCATTTTGGGAGTGTGTCCTAACAGACAAACTGGGTCAGAGCGTGGAGGCTACTTAGCATTCCTGATGTGCACCAGCTGGCTGGGAGCACAGGCTCGCAGGTTGGAGCCTTTCCTTGCCTAACAATCCCATCAGGACAGCATGTCTTGGGAGGAGGAGGCACCTGGCCTAGGGTCACCGGGCTGGAGGGAAAGCTGAGGGGTTCGAGGATTGCTTAGTTAAATGGGTGACAACAAATTGCTTGTTACCCCAAGGGGCAAAGTACAAAGAGCCCAAACCAGCATCATGTCACCAGATGCTCACAAAGGAGTGGCACTGGGTAGGCCCCCCCAGCCAATGACAGTAATAAAATAAACAAACAAACAAACAAATAAATAAAGAAGCGGGCACCTAGAACAGGTGTTATCTGATGCCTTCTCTCCAGCATCAATTATCTCCTGTCATGACTAAGCATTTTTCACTGATCTCCCTTCCACATGCTGGGTGCTGCCAGATGAGAAGAATTCAGATGTGAATGAGACAAACCTCTTCCTTCAGGAGCCTTTGAGAATCAGAGAACTAGCCACTTTGCAGAAAAAGGGGGTGCAGGGTCTGGATGAGGTTTGGGGGGAGCACAAGGCAGGGAGCTTCCGTACCTCAGCCTGGTCATCACCAGGTCAGCAGTGGCCACTCCATAGCTGGTTTAGTCCCCAAACCCCATAGAGTTTACCCCTGATGGAAGGGCACAAGACATGCCCGGGAAGGTGCAGCCTGATGTGGTCGGGCCATCCCGGGTTTGCCTGTGGGCCCTGGGGAATGCCCAGAGCCATCCAGCCCTCCGGGATCTGCTTGGTTCTGGGATCCTCCCAGAAAAGGTCATCAGAGTCTCTCACCTCCGCAGCACAGGCTGAGACTGTATCTGTTCACTGACTCAGCCACTATCACGGTTGCTTGGGACCCGACCTCCCACATTAGTCTTTAGGAATGGTTCCCTTCTTGAATAATACGAACCAGTGGAAGATAAGAGCCTCTGCGAGGGTTACTTGCCTGGAGACAATTTGTCCTCCAGTTTCATTGGCAGCGAGGTTTCATGCCCACACTCTGGAGCCAGGTGCCTGCGCTCAAATCCCAGCTCGGCTGTGACCTAGCTGTGTGAACTTGTGCAAGTTGCTCAGCCTCTCTGTGCCTGAGTTTCCTCATCTGTACAATTGGAACAATGATTCATACCTATCTCATAGGGTTGTGAAGAGAATCAAATGAATGAAGATTTTTAAAAGTTTAGAAAAGAGCCTTGCATGTGGCAAGTGCTCGTTAAGCGTTTGGATTGAAAGGAAGAGACCCTTAGTGCATTCTCCGTGGATTTCACAAGCCCTTCATTTTGCATTTCACAACCCAGCCTTGTCTCCCTTGAAATCCAGCCGTAGCTCTTGCTGCTCAAGTGTGAGACAGGCCCAGGCAGAGCTGCATCAAGAGGAGAGAAAGGAGCCCCCAGTCCATGGTGAAACCAAGACACGGCCTCCTCCTTGCTGCCCCCTCAGCTGTGCAAAGTCTGGAGTCTCCAAAGCCCATTTCAGATGCAAGTGAGTTCAAGTCACGTGGATCTCTGAAGGTTCCTTTGCTTGGTTCGCCGTTAGCAGAGGTCCTGGGGAGTGCAGGAGTACACAGTGGCTTCCCAGCCTCCTCTAATTCTGCCCTTCTTCACCTGTCCAACCATCTCTTCCTTTTTGAAGGCATGTAAGACCAAAACATCGCCCATCGCCAAAAGCAGAGAGAGAGAGAAAGGCCCCAGAACTCTGTGACTTCACAGACCTGGCTTTTCTCCTAGGGTGACTATGATGTCATACCTGCCCTACCTGGCCATGCAGCTTCTGGGGGCCCACGAGGCCTTAGGTATCAATTCCATCACACATGTATGCCCATGTGTGTCCATAGCGTCCCTCCCGGCCCTGCTCAGCCCATCTTGGCCACTTGGGGCTTGCTCCTGCCCATTTGGACAACCAGGAGTCACTTATGGAAAATCATCCCAATGCAGTGACAGCACATTCTCTGCAAACCTCTGGGGCAGGGAACCACCTTTCATCTCTGTAGCCAAGGCCCACTTTTTGACAACTGGCTCCTGGCAGAAAAAGCAGCGTGAGAGGCCCCACTGCCTTAGGTAATATTGCTGCCCTTTCCCGGGCAAAGCTGGGGGGATGGCACTTCCTACACTTGGCTCTTCCTCCCACGTCTTCTTAGCTGTCTGCACTTCGGAGCTGAATTAGGTCGAGACTGGTCTTGTGGGGGAGAGAGGTCTGTAGATGGTCAGCGTAAGCCGTGTTCAGACTCTCCATAGTAAACATGGAGTCAATTCAGTTTTGACTCCTGTGAGCCCCCTTGGCACGCTTCATCCCATGATCCTCGCTTTTCCTTTTCCTGCTCTGTCCTTGTATCTTGTGTTGGACAGGTGATAGGATACGTGTGTGGATTTGTTTATTCATGCAGCATCCCTTACTCAAGTGTCTGCAGTGGGCCAGGCCGAAGGGAGGCCATGGGAAGCAAGGGTTTCTCCATTCCCTTCCTGGTTTCCCCTCTAAAAGATGATTGCTGACAGGTTCTCCCATCCAGGGTCACATCTCCCCTCATCTGTGCCACTCTCTCTCCCCCCAGGCCCGCCATAGAGTTTACACAAATGTGCTTCCGTATAGGGCTCATGGGAGTAAAAGTTGGGATAAATTTCCAGGAAGCAATTTGGCAGGGTGTATAGAGAGGCTTCAAGATGATGGTACCCTTTGACCCAGAATTTCACTTCTAGGAATCTGTTCTAAGGAAATAATTAGAAACATGAAAAGGATATGTACACTAAGATGTTCATCAAAGTGTTGTTTATAATAGGAAATTTCAGAGGCAGGCTACATGTCCAATCTCTGGGGGCTGGTTATGGAGAATAGTATGTAGCCATTAGAAAATGATGTCTATGGAATTTGCATGACTTGAGAAAACACTTCTGACATAATAAAAGAGCATGGTACAAATTCTATATTTAATATAATCTTGACTGTGCTTAAAAAGCAAAAGAAATAACAAAAAGGAAATATATAAAAATATTAATAGTGATGTCTCTAGTGACAAGGCTATACGTAAGTACTTCTTTATACTTTCCTATACTTGATTTTCATGAGTATGTTGCTTTGATGATAAGAAAAATATTAAGTTTAAAATTAAAATTTATGTATAATGACATACACACACACACACACACACAGAGTGACCAATGCAGAGAGAAAGCAAATGTTACAAGTATTAACAATTGATGAATCTAGAAGGTGATAGAGGTGCTGATTGTATTCATGCAACTTTTCTGAAAAATTTCAAAGTACAAAATGGGGGGAGAGAGAGTACCAGGTTACCCCGGAGCTCTCCTTTGGAGTGCTTAGCGCGATTTCACAATTTAGTGTGTTTTCTGTTTTTATTGAGATTTAGGAGTCTTCAAAAAGAAGAAGTAAATGCCCAGAGCCCCGGGGGTCAAGGCGCTTTGTGCCATTGGCGCCCGTGGGAGGCCTCGGGTGTCTCGCGTGCTAATTCGGCACTCTCTCTCCACGCTCTGTGCTGAGGCCAGGCCCTCCCCACCCTATGCCCTGCATTCCATCCCTCCACCTCTCCCACTATTCAGGAGCCTTGCGTAGCTTTTCTTTATTCCTTTCTCCTGTTTCTGGCCTCTCCTTCTCTCTAGACAGCACTTGAGAGGTGTCAATCTCCCTCTTTAAAACAAAACAGGTACGCCTGCCCGCCCACCCATCAGCCACCCTCGCGCTCTCCCTCTTCCCAGCCAGATTTTTTTTTAAAGTGCCATCAACACTTTTGCAGCCTCAGTTTTCTCCCAACATGCTCGCCCTGCTCAGCTGAATCCAGGCTGGACTCAGCCCCCTATCTTTTTAACGTAATCACTTGTTTTGGTCAGCAAGGCCCGGTTTATGCTGCAGTAACAAACAAGCCCCAAATGCCAGTGGCTTCACATGTCCAGCACCACTGCTTCCCTCATCTTCTACCCCTATGGGTCATCTTTGAGTTCCTTAAAAACTGTATTTTCCCAGGTCGGAGCCTTTGCATATGCTGTCCTCTCGGTGTGGAATGTTCTTTCCTACCTGCTCGCTGTCACCTCACTAACTTATACTCATCCTTCAGGTCCAGAATAAGTTCCCTCTCCTCGAGGAAGTTTTCTCCAGCCCCTCAGACCGCACAAGTGCCCGTCTCGTGTTCCTATGACCCACTGTTCTCTCCTCGTGACACTTGTCTCACTTGATTGTCAACTGTCTCCCTTACTAGGTGCCTTCACAAGGGCAAGGAAACTGAGCCTTAGAATGGTTAGGTCGGTTATCCAAGATCACACAGCCGGGAAATTGCAGAATCAGAATTTGAGCCTAGATTTTTAGTTCCAAAGCCTGTGTTCTTTTTCTTACCCCCGGTTAATTTTTAAATTTCCAAGATTAAACGCTTCCTCTATCCATGATACCTGCCTCCTGTCCCTGGAATAAGGTGAACACTTCAGATTTTCTAGCATGGGCTCACTCCAAATTCACTGAATTTTGCTTTGTCATGGCTGCCCAGTTCCCCCACCGGAAGACTGGGAAGTAGGTCACGGCTGCAGGGCCAGCCTCTGGTTTCAGGGCTGGGCAGGGGCCAGACCCCACCAGGAACGCCACCCTCTGCGGGGCCTTGCTAGGATCTGTCATCCCCGGCCTTGAGATGCCACAATAAGCCTTCACATCATTGAGCTCTACATTCTAGAGTTCACTGTCACGGTGGCTGCTGTGTAAGGTGGTGGTTGGAGAAAGGAGCATTGGGCATTAACGGAAATTTATGGGCTAGGGAAGAATTTATCTTCATTCTCTTATGGGTCTGTGGATGATTGAGACTAGCTGATTATCGAAGGGGCTGGCTCATTTGCCACTTCACAGAAAAGTGGTACCGAGCCATTTGACACCAGTCATTTAACAGTCTCTTTCTTTATATGACAAAGTTAGTTTTAGAAATAATCATAAAATGATCATCCTAATGGCCAGAAAAAAATACGAATAATAAAATGTTTCTTTTATTGAACTGTGTACATATAATTACACCATAATTTTTTTTGAATAAAAATAAATATAGTACCAAAAAAGGAAAAAGCACAACTGTTCACCAAATAGTTTTTACGCCTACTGAGTTTTGATCCTTGGTTGCAGTCTGATGTACTGATATTTCATGTAAATCACTGTTCAGTCACCAATATGAGAACTTTAATAAAAGTGAGACATCTGCAAAGGTTGCTTGTAATTTAGCAACTACTAAATCGAGCCACTGATGTACCGCTTTATTTTCTCAGTTCTTTTTTTTAAACATTGTCACACAATATAAAAAGAATAGATTTCCATTTGAAAAGTATTATTCAAACTCAGTAAAATATATCTTGTTTAAGTAAAAGTTGTACTTACCAAGCAAAAATGTTACACTTTACAGTTCATACTCAGTGTTACCATTTTAAATTCTAAACACAGAGGAAAAACGCCGAGTGGCCACACGGAATGACGGAACCGAAGTAACAGCTTCTTTATGGTGCTGCAGTACCGTTATTCAAGCTCAGAATCTATTGCATAAATGCAGGAGTACGTGGTCTCACTGAGGTTGGACATGCAAATGGCAGCTGAAGGAACCTTGAAACTCTGAACTGTTAAGAACTTTTATCTCGAAATGACCACATGTAGCCAACTCCATGTGTTGGAGCCGACTGTAACTGGGGATTCTCAAAGAACTTCATGGAGAAAACAAAGTTTGCTAAAGGACAGATCTCTAAAGTGCTAATTTACATTAAAGGATACATTTAGTAAAAGCACTAACCATACATAGGTATTAACACTCAACAGCAATAGCTCCAGTTGTTTGTAACTTAGTCCAAGAAAGAGAGGAGTATATTATCACGGGCTTTGTTTAGAATTGCTGGCACTTGATGCTCACAGAAAGCAGGCTGACTTTTCGTTGTCTTATAATTGTCGTCAGATCTCTACAGACAGCTCCCGCCGCTTTACTGTTTGTCGTGAGGCTCCGTCCACCCCACTCTTGGTCCCCACGTCGTGCTCCAGCCCCTTGTCCTGGTGGAGCTAAAGGGAGATAGCGGAACATCTCTGCAACCCTCCCAGAACTGAGGAAGCTGAGGCAATGCCTCGTTTGTTCAGGGGACACTAGGCCATTTGCTGGAGCCCGAGTCCCCTTGAATTTCTTCCTGGACAGGAAGCAACAGCTCTGGATTCGAGGATCAACTTTTCTAGTGCTCCCAACTCTCTCTGCATCTTGTCATGCTTTCTGATGGAATTTTTGCCTGGTTATATTCGCTTTCTTTTAAAAAAACAACAGATAAGCAATAAAATGTTAGGTTTGAGAAGGCTGAAATGAGTAATTGGTTTGAACTAAATCCTAGTAGGTTTTTCTTAGGAGGATACCTCCAGCCACTTCCGGTTGATTTACTCTGCGTTCAGAGAGATTTCCATTTGTTGTTTATACTTTGCATTATTCGTTTCTTTAAATCATGATCATTAGTGATCATTAGGATATTTCGATGCAGTATGTTGGATCTAAATGATACATGTGTTCTTTTCTTTTTTCCAGAGAGTAGTTTATACTGTGAGTTTTAATTGAACTTAAAAAAAAGCTTTCTTGTCTACGGCCATGCTACCCTGAACAAGCCTGATCCCGTCTGATCTTGGAAGCTAAGCAGAGTCAGGCCTGGTTAATACTTGGATGGAAGACCAGGTGCTGTAATTGTAAAAAATAAAATAATAAGGGATTGTAAGGTGACAAGGTCCTTGCAATCTGTGAGGTCAACCAAGAGTTGTCTCACCTTAAAAAAGAAAAAAAAGGAAGCTTTTCTTGGACCATTGCCCAAACGATATTGTCAGCGATTTTGAGAGCATGCATCCTGCCGGCTCTGTGGTCAGTAGACTTTCACTGAGGACAGCCACTGGCTGGAAGCTGCGGTCAGCAGAGGAGCAGGCACAGGCTTGAGCACACAGCGGAACTGACATAAAGACATCAGTTCTCTGGGAAACAGAAACCTGCTTTATGAGACTAGTACAGCAAGGGGAGCTCTCTGCTGTCGTTCTGTTGAGAGCATGCATCCTGCCGGCTCTGTGGTCAGTAGACTTTCACTGAGGACAGCCACTGGCTGGAAGCTGCGGTCAGCAGAGGAGCAGGCACAGGCTTGAGCACACAGCGGAACTGACATAAAGACATCAGTTCTCTGGGAAACAGAAACCTGCTTTATGAGACTAGTACAGCAAGGGGAGCTCTCTGCTGTAGGAGATGGAAGCTAATTTCTCATCTTCATTTGCTGTTGACTAGCTGGGTGACTTGGGGCAACTCGCTTAGCCTCTCTGTTGCCTCGTCTGCAAAATGGAGTGATCTTTTTCTTATCGGACAGAAGGTGGACCCGGAGCCCAAAGCCTTTTTGAGTTTTTTCCTTCTTAAAAGGACCTCTGCTCCTACCAGCTAGTTAACCAATTATTAACAACCACAGGTTAATAATTGGGAAAAGCAAAGGAATGCTTCTGTTTAGATAATTATGCGTGTTTTTGTCCTCTGGCAGGAAAGGGGTAAGCGTAACTGGGGAGGTAACTGCCCGTAGGTCCAGCCTTCTAGGGCAGACCTCTCTGGAGAAGGTTACTGCATCCAGGAGCCCATCCCCAGAATCTGAAAACTGACTGCAGTGGGGTCTGCTGATGTCAACAGCTAATGGTATGCTGAGATTTATCCCTCCAAAGAGGCCTTTCCATTCCTTCAGGAGACAGGGCACCCCCTCTTGGGTGCTGTCTCCTCCCTCTACCCCTCACCCACTGTTTCCCTCCTTCCCTTCCCATCCCCCTGATTCCTCTCACAAGGCTTTAAGCTGCTGCACCCTTCTCTAATGAGGAAGTTCTGGCCAGGGTCTCTTCGCAACTTAGTTATGTAACCTACCACTGCTTCTGGTCCAAGGATCATCCTGAAAAGACGGTCAGAGGTAGGCAGCAGCCAGGCCAGTCTACTCAGCATCCCTCCCCGCTCGGAACTCAGCGGTGGTAGGGGAATTTGGACTCTGCAAGAAGTAACAGCTCCACCATTGGCCCCAGAGCCAAATCTGCAGGATGCATGTTCTTCATTCTTCGTTAAGTTCCAGCAAAAGGACTGTCACAGGAGAGAGCCTGTTGTCTGCTCTGGAGACTTAGGGAGCTGTTCCCCTGACGTTGGTTCAGGGCTTATAGCTGGTGCCTGGCCTTACGTCTCTCTCATCTTGGCTTCTTCAAAATGTTTGGTCTCTTAACCATTACCTCTGACCAATGATGACCGCTTTGCCTGATGATGACCCTGTCACCATCCCTCTTTAGCCCAGAGGAATGAATTTGTCCCTCCAAGCCTGACCCCACTTCAAGTCTTAGCTCAAGTTCATCTTCTCCCCAGAGCCTCTCCAGCCTCCTCTACGCCTGTCTCCTTTCAGCTGCTACAGCCTTTGACGCTGGCACGTATTCCACACTTAGCTCACCAAATCATACTCTTGGGGCACAAGCCAATCTGCTTTCTCTCTTCTGACCTATGGCTTTGGATTGTATTCGTCTTTGTCTCCCCTCTCAAACCGGACTCGGTAGGGCAGGGAGCACGTCTTCATACCCTTGTCCGGCCCAGAGCCCCTGCGCATGGTAGATGCCATATGATGTGGCTTCTTCCTGACCCAGTCACAGAGCAGACACACCTACTCCCAAAATGTCCCTGGGGCCACATCTGAGGAGAACCCTAGATGTCATGCCCTACCAGCTTCGACAAGGGTTTCTCTTGACTTAGCGTGTTCCTTCTGAGCCTGTTTCAGATTCTGATGTGCTTATTCTTCTCCCGTGGAAGGCGACATATTCAGTGATCTGTGCGTCCTCCATTCTCCCTGGACTCACATTCCCATTTTGTTGTTCGTCGTTTGTGTAGCTCGAAGGAATCAGATCATTTTCCTCCTACTCAATAGAGAGGACAGATGTGATGTCCCAGAACATGATGAAGACTCAAATAGGACAGAGAATAGACATTTTCTAAGTAAACAGAACTGCATTTGACCCATAGTATCAAATGCATGGATTTGCTGTTGAAAACAATGGTTTTCTTCCCTACTTGGGCTGTCTTCAGTGAAAAGACCTCTTGATTTAGATTTGAATCCTGGCTCCACTGCTGACTATCTGTGTGACCTTGGGCAGGTTACTTCACCTCTCTGTGCTATTGAGGAGCTCTTTCTTTAAGGTCCTTCCTAAGCTTGAGAACCCAGGGTTATATGAATCTGTCCTAGCTAAGCAGGGGCATCCAGACAAATGCCTGGAGAACAAGTCTGTTTGGGGGATAAAGAGAAAAGGAACCAAAATGGGAGAGACCTTGATGACAAAGATGACAAACTCAAGGTCATTCCTCGTTAGCCCAACACCCAGCTGACACAGCAGTTAAAGCTCATTAATTTTGGTCACTTGAAGTTTACAAAGGGGTGGGAGAATTTGAGCTCCCTCCTGCATTGCAGAAGAATATTCTCTCCAAAGGGGTGTCAGAGGCACAGTTGCTATCTGGAAAGCTAGGATGGCGCACACAAGGGAACTGGCTGGCTGTCAGATTTGAAACTGACCATGAGTCTACTGTCATGCTACCCTGAACAAGCCTGATCCCTTCTGATCTCAGAAGCTAAGCAAGGTCGGGCCTGGTTAATACTTGGATGGGAGACCACCTAGGAAGACCAGGTGCTGTAGGCGTAAAACAATTTTTAAAAATAATAATAAGGGATTGTAAACTGACAAGGTTCTTGCAATCTGTGAAGTCAACCAAGGGTTGCCTCGCTTAAAAAAAAAAGAAAGAAAGAAACAGACTATGAGCTCTGAGCTTGAGAGGTGTTAGCAATTAATGTTGTCACATCTCCATCCCCCCAAAGCCCGTCTCCCTGCCCTACGCACTCATTGATTCAGCAGCACTGACTAGGGGCCTTTCTCCTGCTAGGTGTGGGGCCAGGAGCCGAAGACATGTGGTGAAGGAGGTGACTGTGGCCCTCCGTCAGGGCATTAACATTCCCGGACCAGAGACAAATAATCAAAGAATTACCATGCAAAAAGTGTACATCAGCGACACATGCTAGGGAGTTTGCAAAGGGCTTCTAGAAGCAGTCACTGCTTTGATAAAACATGAAGCTTGAGTAGGAGTTAGCTGGACAGAAGGGAAGGAGAGTGGAGGAGAGGGATTTCCTGGTGGGGAAACCAGCCTGTCTGGGGGTGAGGAGTGTAGCAGTGACGGTAGCACACGTCATTTGACAAAGCATGAGGAGTGTCTTTCAGTTAACATTAGTTGTTTCATTCATCCATCCGTGAAGGAGTACTGAGCACCCACTCATACCAAGCACTGCACTAAGTCCTGAGATGTTTACAGCAATTAAAAAGCAAGTTCAGGAGTCTCAACCCTCAAAGAGCTTGCAGTCTAATGGGAACACGAATGGGGTACAATTAGAGTAGGAGGTGACAGCTACAACGGACTGGACCAAATGCTGAGTGGAGGGAGGATGGGGAGATAGTGTGGTTCTTGCCCAGGTCTGAGAGTGCATGAGTCTCCAGCTAGTCCCGCAGAGATGGGACCAGGGAGACGTGTGGTGTCCCTGCTTCCACAGCCACCTGATGCGTGTGCGAGCCTGGCCCGCCTCTCTCGGCCCCAGCACACCCTGAGCTTTCGGGAGCCCCCGACTCTGCGCCTGGGGAAGATTCAAGGGCATCTGTTGTTTTTAGAGTTAGGAGAAACCAAATGGTAATTTTGAGTTTCTTTTGCAATGTTTTAAACACATCTTTATTGAGATTATAATTCACATACCATAGAATTCAGCCATTTAAAGTTACAATTCAGTGGTTTTGGGATTCCTTTACGAATTCCATTCTGATGGTAATTCCTGAAACACTAGGAAGACCTAGAAGCCACTCAGACAAGGCAGGGAGACCTCACAAGTCACTCTTCTCCTTCTCTGCTCTTCACTGAATGACTGGCAGGAGTTCGGGGTCTCCCCTTGGCTTCCTCCTCTGGGGTTAAGTGTTTTGTCATTTTCCAAGTAGAATTTTATTTCCTGTTAAGTTCCTAAGTTCCTTGTACTTTTTTCTAATGAGCTTTTTCTCTTTCATCTGCTCATTCTCTCTTTTTTCCTCAACTATGATTTCTGTTTCTGAACATAAACATTGTCCAGGCCTTCCTGCTGGATGATAGACATTTTGCAACAAATAGAAGCTGCCTGAGCTTTTCCTGAAATAGATTCTTGGGGCCCAGAACCTAAATGGGTGGCCCCCGGCTTTGATTTCCTGTCTTTCACTGATCCGAAATTCTGATGTGTCAGTTTTAATGGATTCAGATGGTTGTACACCTGGATTGGATCTGGTTCCAAAGTTGTATTGAAATTCTTTTTTTCAAGATAGTTTCTTCATTCCATGCAGTTTTCCATTTTCCTAGCTCTAGCTGGATACTTCACTTTGTCAAGCATGATTATTTTATCCAAATAAGAGGGGCGTGACTGGGGTCTCCGTGCTGGGTGTGATATTTGCATTTCCTAATTCTAATTTAAATGAGAAGTCTTATTGATAAATATTGAAACTGTTTTGCTAACCTCAGCAGATGCAGCAGAATTGTCTGGTTGCCCCTTTATCAAAAGAGCCTTTATTTTTATGTTCTGACGTGGCCCTGCACCTTACTGCATACTTTTTATTTTGGCAGTTAATTTTTCTGGGGCTTATAGGGCTGTAACGTTAGCCCTGTGGGGCTCCACACATCCCTGCTTCTCTAAATCCTGTTTGGAACAAGGTGAATATAAATACTCGAACAATTGCAGCCCTCTGTAGTGTTTAAACATATCACCACTCCCCCTTACTAGATCTTAGAGAATCACACTTGCGATGACAGAAGGGTTTGTGACATCGGAGTGCTGTGTCCCGGTCTCTGTGGCTCTCTGCCTTAAGCGTGTACCTGAAAGGCTGCATGCCAGCTGTCACCAAACCCGATCCCTTTGACTTAGTACTTTCCCTCTGGCATGTTGTCCCGTGCAGGGGCTCCCGCTGACTCCATAGGCGTCGCCCCTGTCAGGTACCTCCTGGTGGTGTTCCTACAGATCCTACAGTCACACACACACATCGTCACCCTGAGCGGCCTCTGTCTCTGTGACTGATCACAGCGTGGCCCTGATGCCTAGAATCAATGGTAAGTGTCTCAGCCACCTTGTCCCTTGGACCATGTCAGTGACAGCGGGCAATTTGTTGTATGTGAATAAAAAGAGCAGCACGCTGTAGGACAAATCCTTGGCTTTGTCCCAAGGGTGTTTCGTTTTGCCAAAATGGGAATGTATTTATTGCTTTTTATCAGATTATAAACATAATACATGTTTATAAAACAGTTTAATAAAACAAGAAAACAGACACCAGCAAGAGAAAGTTTCTGTAATTAGTCTTCCCTTCCCAGAGAAAACCTCTGTGCAATACAACATCCTCCCTCTCCTCCAGTGTGTTCCTCCTGCATCCGTCTTACAAAGGGGTCAGCTTCACGAAGGGTGCTCCAGGACAGGGTTCTGGCCCTGTCTCCAGGCATCACGGGACCGAGGGATGATCTCACTGGGTACAGCATCTGCCCTGCCTGGCCAGAGGCTGTGTTGGGAGGGCCAGCAGGGCACCACGTGTCTTGGATCCAAAGCAGGGGGCAGGGGGAGGGCGGGTGGGGGGGTCTCTGTGCCCTGAGAAGCTGTTTAGTCTGAAAATACAAACAGGATACAGAAATATTTGGCTAAATTAATGGGCGAGAAGGTCGTCATGATAATCACCACAGCTGGCACTTATAGAGTATTTACCGGAAGCCAGTGACAGGTCTAAGCCCTTAATGTATATTAACGCATTGAATCCCCGCATTCAAGGATGAGGCAACAGAGGCTCTGAGAGGTCGAGTGACTCACCCAAGGTCACCCAGTGAGTCAGTAGTGGATCCAGAGTGGAACCCAGGCCACCCGGCCCGAGGGAGCACTCGATGCCCCCACACTGCACTGTCGTTACCTCTGGCCCTGATGCCACCATGCAGAAGTGTCCAGGCATCTCTGTAAAAAGAGATTCAGGGACAGCGTGCTTGATCTGGTGTGGCATTCCTTGCCTGTGATCAAAGGACACTACTCATTTTCCGCCCTTCCCAGCCCGTGCTGCATTCAGGTCGTTCATTACTGAGGGACAACTGTTGGTTAGCAGCGGACTCCAGCCGTCCTCCCCTCCCCCGCATCTTCCAGAGTGTGTCCTCAGTCTCAAAAAATAGAAATGAAAACATCTTAAAAACGACCGCCTTGCCTTCCTAATTCTCTTCTTCCCTCCATTTCTTCCTGTTGTTCCCAGCTAATGAAATGTCATGGCAAAAAGAACCCATTGCTGGCCATTCCTTGTGGCCTCTCAAAGCCCCGCTTCCCTCCCTGCCCCTGGGCATGTTCCCAGCAGACTGAGACTTTGTGCTGACCACTCCGGACCCTGTGTCCCTCTGCAGATCACCTCCCATGCCCTTTCTGTGCTTGCCTGTCACTCTGGGTGCCAGTGCTGAGCGGAATGGGGAGCAAAGACTACCCACTTCTTCTTTTGACCTTTACCCTCGCTCCACTACTCCCCAGATCTTCCCAGAAGGACTCCCGTACTCCTCCTCTCCAGGGCCTGACCTAAAGCTGCCTCTCTCCTCTTCCCACTGGTACTCCCCGTCCTTCGGGGCAGAGGCAAAAGGCCCTGGTGTTGGCCCCTAATTTTATCCCTTCAGGTTAAGCCTCCTCTTCCACATCTTCAGACATCTTCTTGATCGTAACTCACACGTCATGACAACAGTCCCTTATGTCAGTCTGGAACATCGCACTTCATCCAAGTGTTGTCTCATGTGCATTATTTTCAGCGACCCTCACAGCCACCCCATGAGACAGGTGTCACCATGCCCATGTTACATGTGAAGAATCCTTGGTTCAGAGAGGGCTAGTGACTGACCCAGCATCGACCGGTTAGTGACTGGTCCCCACCAAGCCTTGAACCTAGGGCTTTTGACTCCACACCAGGCATCCTTTCCACCCGAATGCATGGAGAGATCTGGACCAGGAGCAAGGGTTCCCCAGGAAGATTTGGAGCCAGTGCCTGCACCTCAGAAGCCAAGGGCTCAGGGAGTCCAGCTGTTCGTTCAACTAACAAAGCTGGACTCGGTGCAGTCCACAAAAGGGACTGGGGCGAAGTGGCCTCTCGGTGCTCAGTCGGGGTAGACACAGAAATGGTATCTCAAGATTATGAGTCACTGCTTCATGAGAGAGCCCCGGGTCCAAGGGGACGTGAACCTGGATGGAGAGGGCAGGATGGAGGTGTCACCCCAGCCCCTGCTGTGCAGGCCAGCCGTGCAGAGTTCTCAAAGGGTCTTGAGAAGCGGGCAGCCGAAGTGCTATTCATCAGTCCAGTAATGGCTAATGGAGGAGCAGGTGCTTCCAAGAACCCATAATGCTCTTTGGCAAGTGACCCAAGGGTGTCTTTGAAAGGCCTTCCAACACCCAAGGCGTTGCTAAGGCAAGGGCCTGACTGAGGCAGCGCATTCATCATCGGATGTCTCGACAAAGCAGAATATCCAGCTAAAGCTGGAGGAAATGAAAAACCGCATTTTCCAAGTAGAATTTCGTTTTCTCTTGTGTCCTTAAATTCTCTGTACTTCTTTCTCACTAGCTTTTTCTCTTTCATCTGCTTGTTCTCTCTTCCTTCCTCGACTATGATTTCTGTTTCTGAACATGAACATTGTCCAGGCCTTTCTGCTGGGTAATGGACATTTTGCAATGAACGGAGGCTGCCTGAGCTTTTCCTGAAATAGATTCTTGGGGCCCAGAACCTAAATGGGTGGCCCCTGGCTTTGATTTCCTGTCTCTTGCTGATCCGAATTTCTGATGTGTCAGCTTTAATGGATCTAGATAGTTGTACACCTGGATTGGATCTGGTTTTAAAGTCATGTTGAAATTCCTTTTTTTCAAGAGTTTCTTCCATACAGCATCTTCATATCCTCAGCGCCTGGCCCACAGTGGGTTCTGTAGCTTTCTTCCCATTCCTAAGCTGAGCTGTCCAGCAAATCACCACATGCCAGACTGTCCACAGCTCTACCACTGTCTCTCGGTCTACGTGAGGCCCCTCAGCGTCTCTGTGCCTCAGTTTCCCCAGCTGCAGAATGGAGCCGAGATGTCCCATGTACCTTGCAAAGGTGTGGTTGAAGTGGCTCCTCTTACTTCAGGCTTTCAGAGTGGGGCTTCATGATGTGGGGGCAGAGGCCTTTAAAGGCCCACCCAGTGTCAAACTAAAGGCTAGCACTAAAGATCCAAACTCATGTGTCCTCCCTCTCAGCCTGGGCAGCAGCATCAGAGTGTAAAATGGGCATAATAAGATAATTCTCTACTTCGCATTGGTTATTGTGGGCATTCAATGAGCTGTAATGTGTAAATGGTGCCTGCCTATAGAAATATCTATTCTTATTAAGGGGAGATCATGGAAGAATAAAGGGGGGGCACTTTATAAGCCCCAGCCCCAGCACATTTTAACTGTAACCTTGAGTTGGTTTGGGGACCATTTGCCACCTGTGTGAGGTGAAGGTCAGAGACACAACAAATTATATCCACTGAAGATCAGCCAGAAATCAAGATAAAGCTGATTAATACCAGCATATTATTAAGCGAGTGAACTGGGCTACAGAACAACTGGTGTAATATTTAGGGCGAATTATATGCATGTGTAAGAGAGGCTGTCTGTAAAGAAGTTCCCTAAAATGTTAACTGGTTATTTAGCTTTCCTCTTTCACTTTTTCTGTATTTAACTTGTAAGTAATGACTATTAATCACTTTTATGTATCAGTAAATCCCCTCTACCCCTCATCCAAGGACTAAGAATGGTTTGCCCCAAAAAAGCAATTTTTTGCTCTGGTTTTCTTGACTTGGACACATCACAAAGACTGCTCCTTATCCATCTGGTGCTCTGAGTTCGAGGGATTTATCTCAGGTAGGATTAATATGGAGACCAGGGGCATTGGTAGTCCCTGAATGTGACAGAGGCTCAGCAGCCCGCCTCCACCACCCATCGGGGTGTCATATACAAGTGCTGTCCTCCCTGAAGGCTAACTGACCAAAAACTTTCCAAAAAAGGGGTTGGAGGGAAAACTACTGTAGTTCTGAAAATAAAGGCCACCCAAGCATGATCTGTCCCCCTCACAGATATCACAGCGCTATCTGGCTTTTCCCGTGGTTACGAAGGAGGAGACGCCTTCAGTGAAAAGACAGAACAGAACCCTTAAGCTTAGAACCAGAGTTGTCCTCTCAGACACAATCTGTGAGGTTTCTTACGATGGTGGACACGAGCCAGCTGACATCAGCCGTGACCCATCGTGTGTGCACAGCAGTGCCACCACGCCCCCAAAGCCACCTTCATTCACACTTTTCTACAATCGTCAATTGTTCTCTTGGATTGAGGCCCAGGGTTATTCCAGCTTCTTCTCACCAACACAAGTTTTTCTTTTCTCTGGGTTCCCTTATCTTCTCCCTACTTAATTTGGCAGTTCTGCTTGAAATCTGGGTATTATTATTAGTATTCAGATTTGGCTCTAGAGCATTCTGTGGTCCACGGCGATGTGACGGGACCACGCGCTCACACTTGAGAGCTTCTCTGAGGTCTGCTCCTCTGAGGTCTTCCTCCCAGCAAGTCTTAAGTCTCACTGAGGACTCCCCGGTGCCCCCGTCCCAGCTGGGTGCGACACAAAAGAACATGCAGCTCCTCGGACACTCATGGTTGGGACCAGCCGCTAGTGAAGTGCGTCTGAGGCATCAGGGTTGCCAGGACCCACCTCGAGGGCGTGTCGATTTAAGCTCTCCAGGCGCTTTCATTTCCTTTAGGTAAGTTGCTCTCCGCTGCCCGAGTACAGGGGTTTTCTGGTGACCTTGGCCCAGGAGACCGGTGTGCCCACCCTTTCACTGATCTTTATATCCTAAAGTAAGACAGTTGGACCGTAAGCAGTGAAGAATAGAGTGTAAATGTAAAGAGAAAGTTTTCAAGGGAAACAAAAGCTTTAGTGCCAGGCTGCCTGGGCCTTGAACCCTGACTCCGTTACGTGACTACCGTTACATGACTTCGTTACATGTGACCTTGGGCAACGGACTCAACTTTTCTGTGCCTCAGTTTCCCCATCTGTAGAAATAGGCATCATAATAGAGGCAGTCATGTGCATTAAGTGAGTCATACCTGGAAATAATTTCAACATGGTTCCTATAACTATGAGGAATTCTGTTTCCTACCCTCGTGCACTGGCAAATTCCTGATGGTATAGAAAAGGGACCAGAGCAAAGAGAGAAGGGAGCCAAAAAAAAAAAAAAAAATCACCTTGGAGAACTCTAGGGGATGCTTGAAGCTCATTTTGAAATTATTTTTGGATTCTAGATTTATCCCTACTTCATCTTCTGCTATCTGAGAGAAATCCATTTAAGGTTTTTTTTTTTTTTTTTAATAGCACATACCGTTTTTTAAAGTGACATTTTTTAATGTCACATACTATCACATACCCTTTAAGTTCCAATTCAGTGTTTTTCAGTAGATCCACAAGTTGTGCAGTATCCCTAGTCTCTAATTCCAGTTTGGGTTTTTAACGTGACGGGGTCTAAGGGCGATCCCTCTTTCTCTAGATGGAGCCACCCGGCCTGGTGGCGGTGATTCCGCTGAGTCACCGCGGGCAGCCCGGGAGCGTGCGGTCATTCCCGGGGAGAAGCTGGCGGGCGGGCTGGGCTGCGGCAAGCGGACACCCCGGCCGGGCGTCTGCTGCCCCCTAGCGAGGGCTGCGCCTCGGCCCTGAACCGCCCCGCCCCGCGCCGCCCCGGGGTGGCCTCTCCGACCCAGGGTGGCCTCTCCGCCCCAGGGTGGCCTCTCCGCCCCACTTGTTTCAGACGCAAGAAGCTGGTTGGGAGCGTGGACTGCGTGATGAGCCAGGTCACGGGACCCGCCCCTGATGCGGGCTTTCCCTTCCCTCCCCGCCTCTAACTCCAGCCAGGACCCGGTCATTTCACTGAGCCCTGGAAGAAGAGAGGGGGCTATGGAGGTTTAACTTTCGGTCGGGCAGGCACTGGTGTGATTCAGTAGGATAGAGAAGGGTTTTAGCATCAAAAGATCAGAGTTCAGACCCTGCTCTGCCGCTTACTAGCTGTGTGACCCTCAACGGGTTACTGAACCTCTCTGAGCCGGTTTCCTCATCCAGGAAGGGGAACAGTAATTCCTCTCACGGGGTTGTTGTACTACAAAGATATTCTCTCTCTCTGAAGCCCCTGTGACTGGATTACATAATGGGCTCAAATAAACAGAAGCTATTAATATTCCAAAACTGCCAAAAGGGTGTCCCGCGTCGCCCTGGCTTACCAAAGGAGGTTTCTGGAACGGGAATTACTCATTACCAATGCATTGCTGTGGGTAAAAAATTAGAAAACACGGAAAGGAAGGCAGCAGTGGGAGGAAGCCTGGCTGGCCTCCACCTCCTTCAGGGAGAGGCTGCCCCAGCTCAGGTGGAACCTGCAGGCCTTCTGGAGAGCTGTAAGGCTGGGTGGGGAGCAGGCAGAGACGTCGGAGCGGCCTCTCATGTCCCAGAGGGCAGCAGGCCCAGCGGAGAGGTAACCCCTTGCCTTTCCCTTACCTTTTTGTTACCTGCGCTGCCTTCCTCCTTCCCTGTCAACCCTGCAGGCACTTTTCTCCCTTTCTCTGCCCCACCCCCTACTCTACCCACTGGCAAGGTGGCACTGGGACTGGGGGGGTGTGATCCTGTAGGACAAGTCACCATGAACGACTCTGCGAGCCCCTTGCCCTCACAGCCCTCAATTGATGCAGCTACAGAATGACAAGGACAGACTCCAGGAGCCTCTGGTTCTCGTTTCTCTTGTCAGGAGGCAGTACTTCTCCTAGGGTCCCCACAAAGTGGCCCGCTTTAGTTTCCAGGTTTAACTCAACTTTTGTGCCTCTCCGAAAATTTCTTTCTTACCTCTGACCCTGCTGCCTCCAAGTCACTGCCTGGGAAAACAGGTAGGAAATCGGAGATAGTGAGATTGGCTGATCTAGAAAAATAAGAAAACAAAGTGTATTTATTTTCCCGTCGATGTGTCTCTCTTAGATTATAGGGATCCATGAGGTGATGACCATGTCTAGTCTGTGCCGTGTGCCCACTTCATGGCCAAGCTTGTTTGTGTGTTTTTCAGTCGACTGTTTTTGCACGGAAATCTTAGAGTCAGGATGTGCTCTGTGCCATCAATCAGATGGTTTACATGTTCTTTGTTCAATTCTTCCGGAGAATTCCTGCCCTTGGCTTTTGAGGAGGAAAATGACAGGGGTCAGAGAGGGGTGGGACGGGAAGGAGGAGGGCTGAGTGCAGCCCCTTGGCTAGGACGCTAGGAGACATGCCTCCCACTCAGGCCTGGTCTGGGGACCTCCTGCTCTCCCGTACTGATCACCAGGGCTCCCGAGCTGGAGGACACCAGCCCCGCTGACCCACTTAGAATAAAATGTCAGAGCAGGAAGGGAGCCCAAGGGTCACTGAGTGACGTTTTGCAGGTGAAGAAGGTGGAGAGAAGTGACTTGGTCACACAGCTTCTGGGCGTGAGTCCTGGACGATGCTCCTTCCACACCCTAGACCTGTGCCCCAACAGAAAGTTGGGGAACATTTCATGGTCTAGGATGGAAGAACGGGAAGTGAGGGGCAGTTGAGTATTCCATCAGGACATAGGCTTTGCCTCCTGGTGTCACCGCTTACTGGGTGTGTAACCTTGGGCAGGTCACTTCCCAGATTTCTCATCTGTCCAAGGGGAAACTTAATATCTGTGATGATGACAATGACGATAACTACCTCACAGGGTTGCTGTGAGAGTTTGGTGACATTCCTGTGAGGGAATAAGCCCTTCCTTGATAGAGCTCACGCAAGCACTGACTGTGTGCCAGGCCCTGGGGCTGCAACAGTGAGTGACCTAGATAGGTCCCACCCCGGCGGAACTTGCTCACTTGGTGTTTGTCCTATGTTTTGTTCTCCAAAGACATCTTCCTTCTGGCTTCTATTTTCTGCTTATGTCAAGTAGACTCTAGGGGATGCTCCAGACAGGGCCTTGTCTTTCTCAACATGGACTGTAGGTACCAAAACATTAGCATGGGGGCAGGTGGCCCAGCCCCATTGAGCTGAAGACACAGCTCTCGGCCTCGTTGACTCAGAAGATCCATGAACCTAAGGGCATTTGCTGTCCTGGGATGGATGGGAAGGGGGGCGTGGTGAGCCTCCCTCCCTGCTTAGAGAGTTCTCATGCATTCCACTTCTTTCCCCAAAGGAAAATATTGGCCCTTGAGAAGCACACAGTTCGTTTATTTTACATAGCGAATAGCTGCCCGTGTTTTTAGGGATGATTTAATTTCTCCAGTGGCCCCTGTAATTTGTTCGGCTTCCTACTGATGTGCCTGACTTTCTCCAGCCCTGCAGGGGTGATGCTGGTGGGTGGTATCATCATCTGCTCTGTGGGGCTGAACAAGGCAGCCTGGCAGCCTTAGGGTTTATACTATGGATACATGGGCTGCTTGCCAAGCTCCAGGAATGAACCTCAATTCTCCTGCTCCTGACTTGAAATCTTATGGAAACCTCGAGAAGCAGCTGAAGAAAACCCAACATTAAATGCAAAAATCCACACTGAAGATATAGGCAGTGACTTAAATGCTCAATTCTTGCTAAGACTTAACTTACAGATTTTTTTAAAAATTATTGAGAGGAAAGAAGACATTCTTAAAAAGCCAAAAGCAGAAGTCTGTAAGTAATGGCCCACAGGCCAGATCTGGCTGTGAGCTAAGGATGGTTTTTACATTTTCAAATGGTTGAAAAAAAATGAAAACAAAAATGACATTTCATGACATGAAAATTACATACAATTCAAATTTCAGTGCCCATAAATAAAGTTTAATTGGAGCTCAGCCATGCTCATTCACTTACATACCTGTCGTCAGTGGCTGCTTTCCTGCTGCAATTAAATAGAAAGAATTAGATCACTAAAAACATAGCAGAAAACATTGTTGATCTTTATGTACTATACAGCAATGGAATAAGTAACAAAATAAAATAGATTTGACTGTATAAAAATTGAAACCTGTCAGCCAGAAGCCATCAGAATTCAAAGCAAAAGGCTACCAACTGGAGAAACGATCTGTCACAAATAGGATAAAGGGTTGATGTTATTCATAAATTAAGAGCTCATTCAAGTCATTACAATGAGCACCGAGACCTGAACAGGGAAAGCAAAAGGTATAAATGGACATCTTATGAAAGAGGAAGCCAACACATCAGATTTTTACTTTCATACCTCCATCCATCATACTACAGGAGGGAAACTTAGTCATTGAAAGGAATCAATCAACTCAAGAACAAAACCACAGGGCTCATTAAACTTCTCAACGTTCACGAAAACTGCAGCTGCAGGTTGAAAGGAGTGACCCAGGTTGGCTGGCCTGGCTCACCTGGGCCAAGTGTGGTGTCTCCAGGCAGTCTGGGAAGCCTCAAGCTTGTGGGCTGATTCCACCCCTCTAGGTTGGGGTTCCTGGTGAGTCAGCCAGTTGAGGTGACTCGTGGACAAATCCCAGGGACGAGCAGCTGGGCAGTGACTCGGGACGTCCTGAGAGGCTCCATCAGGAAGCAGTGAGGAAGGCGTTACTTCCTAGAGTTGGGTAGGCAGCAAAAGATGAGTTCTCAGATCATGGTGCCTTTCAGAAGCGGGGTTCCCACGTTCTGAGGCCTTCTGAGAGAAACGAACCATCAGCTTGTCTAACGATAGAGAATATCGCCCAAATTCTGAGCCTTAAAGGATGAATGCGGACTTTTATCTTCCCAAACTAAAGTCCTGCTCATTCTTGGGGAGATGTCAAAGGTTTGGAGAAGCTCAGTCTCAGATGCCTTTCCTGAGAGCTCTCGGAGGGACAAGGGCCTCGGTCAGGATGAAAAGGTGCCCCTTCTCTATAAGCAGTAGCTGCCTAAGTGGGGCTGGGCCACCACCACCTGCCTCACCCAGAAGAGGTCCTGCTGACCTCATTCTTGAAATCTCCTTAGGCCATCCCTGCTCTCACCAGCTTCTTATCCTGAATCCTGGGTGGAGAAGAGAGCTCAGACGCTCACACCGGCATGTCCTGCCCTGAAGGGAAAGGAATGAAGCTGGACATGAGTATGCCATGGCCGCCCGGTATAAACACAGTGCCAGAAGCCTGGCTGCCCCACCACCAGCGTCAGTCTGGGAAGCGTTATATGGAGGGTCAGCCCCAGAGGGACCCTCCGCCTGGTAGGCCACCATTTACATGTCAGAGTCGAGACTACGGATTTGCGAACATTCTGCAACTCCTAACACATTTAGAGAATGCATGATATCAGGTGTGCATGCCCTCCACGCCTTGCCCATGGTAGACATTATTAATCGATCGCTGACACCAGAGAGCTAGACGCAGTGGAGGCAGGAGAGGGAAAGGCCCCATCCACTCTAGTTCATGTCATCGGCTCTCCCCTTAACAACTCACCCACTGCTGCTGTTCCTATGTGCCATCGAGAAACTGTTCATGAAATGAAAGCAGAAACATAAAGAGATAACTTAATAAATTATAAAAGAAAATTAAAGACTAAATTTAGCTTAAAATTATGAATAATTATAAAAGTTACAAATATAAGAAGGAAAGAATAAAATTAAAAAGTAGCCTAAAAGGTTAGAAAGAGAGATGGTAACATAGGGAAATACATTTTAAAGAATTTCAAAAGGTTAAAAATAACTAAATGACCCTCTGGAATACTTTTACAACTCTCCTGTAAATCTAAAATTATCTCTAAAAAAAGTTAAAACATTAATTAAATGAAAGCAACATAAGAATGTAAAAAAAATGTAAAATAAATCAAAAATGTAAATAAATACATATAATCAAAAAAAGTTAAAACATTAATTAAATGAAAGCAATATAAAGATGTAAAAAAAAATATGTAAAATAAATCAAACATGTAAATAAATACATATAATAAATACATATAAAATATAGCTGAGATTTTCAAAGGGTAAGAAATAAAAATCAAGATCAAAAATAATGAAAGTTTAAAGGGAGAAAGTGAAAGCAACCAGAACAGGCAAGTTTCCAAGATAAAAACAAATATAAAGTAGAAAAGAAAAACTATGAGATAGATAATTTTAAAGGAAGATACCATAGTAAAAGACAAGACTCAAATTACAGAGATACAAATGGGAAATAATGAAATAATCCAAAGCATGAATGAACCAAAGCAAAGCAGCATACTAAAAGCCCAGAAATTCAAAGTTATGAGTAATTTTTAAATTAAAGTAATGTTCTCCCAATAAAGATGAGGACAAAGTACCAGTAAAGGATCATTTCTACTGGGCTCTGATGAGCTGAATCAGCGTCTGAGCTGGGGCTTTTGCATCCCTCTCCGGGCCCTGTTGGGACTTCTCTGCCCACCCTTGGAATGGACACCTGAGGGTCCTGGTGGGTGCCAGTGAGGTCAGTGGAGGCCACAGCCCTGACATTCAGGGGGCCACCCAACCCAGAGCTGGGGTAATTAGGACACCGGCCGGGAGCTGGTTCCGCTGTCAGTGACCCATGATTAAACACTCGCAGGCTTCTCTGTGCCTCGTTTCCCTTTCCAGGAGCACCTGCTGGTGCCTTCCCTCTTCTGTTTGTCCTACCTTCTCCACTAAAAAAGCGATCAAACTCCTAGTCAGCAGCATTAACTTTTTAGTGAAGTGGAAAGAGCACTGGGCATAGTAACGAGTCAGGCCCCCTGAACCTGCCCACCTGCTGGTTTTGAATATGAACTGATGTGATGCTGGTGAATTGAAAGCCCTCGTACATGTCAATAACAGAGCTCAGGGTGAGGTTAAGCATCTGGTTGTTGGGGAGGGAGGGATGTGGGGAGGTGGAAATCTATCTGCCATGAACTGGGGAGGCGGCACCTCACCGTCCCTGCTCCCCACCTCACCCCACCCCCAAGCCCCTACCCTCATCTCAGCATCTCAGCCTCAACCTCCCATCTTACTTCCCAGGTGGCCCTTGAACCAGGATGGCTGAGCCCCGCCAAGAGTTCAACATGATGGAAGATCATGCTGGGACGTATGGGCTGGGGGACAGGAAAGATCTTCCCTCCCAGGGGGGCTACACCCTTCTGCAAGACCGTGAGGGTGACGCAGACCATGGCCTGAAAGGTTAGTATACGGCCCTGCACAACAGCTCCGGGCGCCTTGGGAATCACAGCCAACCCGCTTGCTTTGGAAAGAGCTGGCAGGAAGGGTTTGAATCCACATTTTTAGAGGAGTTTTAAATACAGTATTGGATTAGATTGTCAATTGAATGAAAGCTCATCCTTTGAATGGACCAAGGTACTCAAAACGTGAGGCTCTTTGACAAGGAGAGTATGCCCCATGAGTGGATGCAGAGTGACCAAGACTGCAGGGGCCGTCAGTCTGATTCGTATAGGCCGCTCCCTTGCGTCCTTAGCCACGTCAATGAACCTATAAATCAGCAATCTTCAATAGCATGCAAAATACATGGCCGTATACCTTATCTCTTCTTTGCCGGCCCGTCTGGGCCCTATTCAGCAAGTTGGTTAGCCCTGGGATTCCTACTATACCTCCATTTATAAATTGCATTAACTTCTAAATAGTCTAAAATACGGTCTTTTGGCCAAACCGGCTTGGCCTCCTCCTCTCCCTTTCCAAAAGAATATATTTCATTTCACTGCCTGGCCACCGAGTTCGGGGAGCTCCCAGAGCCCTCTCTTTGCTCCGCATGCTGGCCCCCAATTCTCAACGGGAGCACCAAGCTGGCCTCAGTGTAAGAAAGACTGTTCCTGCCTTCCAGAGCCATTTCTAAGGAGACAAAACGGCAAACAAGCTACTTTCTCTTCTAATGCTAAAAATAATAAAACACACTTTTGCAGCCTGGGGTGTGAGGTGCCGGGTGGAAGTGGTAGAGCTCCAAGGTGGGAAGGGACCTCTTCTGGGAACACCTATCCAGGACGGTTCCCTGGAGGAGGCAGGTCACACGGAGGTCCCCTGGGTGGGGGAGCCTGAGGAGCAATCGCCCCTACCTTGGAGAGGTTTCAGGTCTTGTCGGCGACCTTGTTTCAAAGGCTGGCTTCTCTGTATCTGTTTAAGCAGAGAACGCATTGGCGTCAGATGAGCTTGGGAATTAGGTGGGTGGACTCCTAGTTGGAGGAGGTGGAGGAAGAGTGGACGTGCTGTTCTGGGAGCCCAGAGGCCCCCCTCTGCCCCTCTCAGGAGCCCACCTGGCCTCTGAGTGACGTGAATTGGGGGAAGTTCTCAGCTGGACCAGACCCCCCGCCTGGTGTCGGGCACCATGTGGTAACAAGAAGTGTGCATTCCGACCTCTCCACAGCTGTGGCCTGGGAGCTGCTACGGTTCACCCCCACTCCCTAAGAGCTCCCTCATTTGAGGACGGAGCCCACATATCCCCTGTGTGCCTCTTGTCACTCTTTCTGCCAAGTCCCCTTGGAACTTTAGTTATTAAACTCTATTAAACTCCCGTGGGTGGAATCCAACTTAGAATCACAACATACTGAATTCTGCCCTCGGTGAATCCCGCTGATGAAAAATGATGCTCTATTTAGGGTATGCTGGTTTAAAAATTAAGTTACATATATTTTATGTTGCAACAAATGTACCATAATAATGACACATGTAAATAATTTTGAAACTGGGTGTGGGGTATACTCTCTGTACTATCTTTGCAAATTTTCTGTAAATCTAAAACTGTTCTCAAATGAAAAGCTCCTTTTGTTTTTTACAAGTCCAGGAAAAAAGTGATTTTTACAACTCCTATTTTTCAAAGGAAAACTGGATTCAATTTGTGAAGTAAGAACAAGTTTACCAAGTCATTTTGTGTCTCAGACTTGCCTACAGTATGTTCGCTGAAACTACTCAATTCCTTAACATAAAACATGATCAGAGAAGTTCAGTGCTAAAACGGACCTATGATATATACGGTCGACCTTTCAACAACTTGGGGGTTCAGGGTGCCGACCCCCACGTAGTTGAAAATTCACATGTAACTTTTGACTCCCCAAAAACTTAACTACTAATAGCCTACTGTTAACTGGAAGCCTTACCAATAATATAAACAGTCAATAAACACATATTTTCTATGTTATACGTATTACATATTCTTATAATAAACTAAGCTACAGAAAGGAAGATGTTATTAAGAAAATTATAAGGAAGAGAAAGTACATTTACAGTATTTACTGAAAAAATTCACATTTTAGTAACTCGCACAATTCAAACTCATGCTGTTCAAGGGTCAATTGGATATGCAAATAAAAAAATTTTGCTAACCTTTTTCCATCACTGCTGTAAAAAAGAAAGCATTTGAAGATAGTTTGCTTACCCAAAGAATGTACTTGCCAAGAAAGTAAGTAATACCTAAAAGATTTTCATAGTTCTCATCGCATTTGTTCTTGCAACTAAGGATTTAGAATGAGTTGTTTTTATATGGGGAGTGAGGGGTGTCATTTAGCAGAAGGTGTCACTTTACTAGTCACATTTTAGATAAGTGACAGAGACTATTTTCAATAATGACAAGAAACCACATGTAAAATACTAGAACAAAGTATTGAAGTTGGGTAGGACTAGATACAGCCAAAGCGAGCTTGCAGGGCGGGTGAAAGATGGTTAACTGATAAAATAAGGCACGCTAATGAATGAAAAGGTGTTAATGGGTTAACTTGTTATACCTTCTAGATAAGACATTCAGAATAGGCTTCTTCTCCTTCCTTCCCCATCTCCAAGAAATTTAACAAGGATAATGCAGATGAAGAGGATTGCTGGCTGGGGACAGTTTGAGGAGAGAGTGTTTGGGGGACCAATGTGCCTGAGGCCCCATATGCTCCTGTGCCCTGACAGTTGAGGCTGGTTAGTAATAACAAGACCGGACAGACAGTCTGTGTGATGCTTCCTCACCCACTGGCTGTCCGAAGCCTACCTGAGGCAGCTTGCAGGTTTTTGCAAGCTTCAGGACCAGGGAGCTGTGTGTTTGATAGGAGCTTGTTTAGAATTAGCTCTTCTTTGGCTGGGTGGGCGTGGCCAGGGCTGGGTGTCCAGGCTCGTGTTTTTAGCAAAGGATACAGGGTGTTTGATCTCAACAGTGCACTTGTACACCAATTGCCTTTTTTTTTTATCTCACAGTCCTGCTTCATGCACAGAAACAGCCCCTTATCCTGAAACTGACTCCAAGGCTGTCCCCACCCCAGGTGGGATGGCTCCTGCAGAGTCCACCATAGCTTTGTTGACTTAGGATTCTGAAAGGACAGTTTTCTTTAACTGTGGCTGACATTTCAGCTGTCACTCAAAGCTTGTTGGTCAGTATTGGAGATCCTCTTATGAAAGGAGCTAGGTGAAGTCCAGATACCATTTTTCCAGTCAAAAGTAAGTGCTGTGTCTGCCCTAAGCTGACTCCTTCTCAGATGAAGGAGTTGGATCTCTGAGTGTTTTCCGGGTATCTATCTGCCATTAATCAATGGCAGTGATCTCCGATGAATCTCTCCAGTAAGGACAGACAAAGCCCCAGGTTTACGTGCTTTCTGGTATCTGCAGCCGTTTGTCAATACAGAAGCCTTAGCTTTGGTTGGAACCACAAGCCGATTAAAGGCAATGTCTCCTCTCACCCAAGAACACCTACTCATCACCTATGTCTTTGCTGATGACCCTCGCGTGGGGGCACAGTTGTGTTGAGATGGGGATGGGATTGGTCCCCTTTGTGGTTTTATCACATGGCCACGTCCCATCCATCAGGGTTCCAAGCTAAGTGATTTTTGGCTCTGAAAGACACTGCTCTCGCGTTCTTTCCGAAGTTGAAAGGGAGGGCGGGGAGAGGCAGCCATGCTGAGGGGCTCACTGTGTATGTTCCAGAGTCTCCCCTGCAGACTCCCGCCGATGACGGATCTGAGGAACCGGGCTCTGAAACCTCTGATGCTAAGAGCACTCCGACGGCCGAAGGTGGGGCCTCCTTCCTCTCCTCGCTTCATTCACGCAGCTCCTTCCATGCGCCGGCCTGCGCGTAGCCATGCTTTGAGTCCATGCGTGCCACCCTTCCTGGCTGCATTTGCTGCCGCCTCTCCCTCCGGCTGAGAGAGATGCTCATTCAGTGCTTGGTAGGATGGGGCTCAGGAATGTTGCGGGAGCAAGCCCTGCTTTGATGCCTTGCTAACTAGTACCAGGCACGGACACTTCATCATGTGTACGCTTTGAGGTAGCTGCACCTGGAGAGGATGGGATCTGGGGCAATATAAACAGAGCAAAGCTCCACAAAGCCCCTTGTCCTCCCCAAACTCCTTCAGAAGCCCACACCCACCTCGTTCTTTCATGAGCCACCAAGTCCCAGAGCAGCCATGTGGCTGAGGAAAGGGGTAGGTCTGTGCATATCATCAAGCTCACACTTTGGGACTGGGTTTGGTTTAGTATCCTTCATACCTTGAGTGCTAGGCTTGGCCTGGGCCTTGGGACATTGGCCACAGTGTTAGTTCCAGTCCATCTTCCAACCTGTTCTCTCCAGACATTTGGCACCTAGGTAATAATAAATCCCCTCATGTATTTCCTGAAGTGCTCCTTGGTCCCGATTTTGACTACCTCATCTTGTTTCTCTTCTACGCCAGTCAAGACTGCATTTGATTGCAGGTAATAGAAAACCCAACTGTGGGATGTACATGAAGAGGTTTATTTATCCCACATAGTAAGATGTCTGGACTTGGGCAGCAGGTCCCCAGTGTCATCAATGCTCTTCTGTCTTTATCTTCTGCCATCGTTAATGGTTGGATTGTTGCCTCATGATTATGAAACAGCTGCTGTGCTTCCAGGCATCACATCTGCCTTCAAAGCAGGAAGAAAGTAGCAGTGCAAAAAGAACAAAAGGGCCCTGAAATCAAAAGTACCCCTTTTTTATTAGGAAAGCAAGAGTTTTCCTGCAAGCCCCACCTGGCCAACTTTCACTTAGGTCTCGTTTGCCAGAATTGGGTTCCATGGCCACCCCTGGCTGTAAGGGAGGCTGGGACATTGAGCATATTTTGCTCTTCAATCTCTTTAGTAGAAGAAATCAAGGGAGAATGGCTTTCGAATAGCCTGTCCATATCTGCCCCTCATCTCTTCATCCTCCCCTGGGAGGCTCAGGTTCTGTTTTCAGCATTTCTCTGAGCCCTGTCCATTAATTTGGCTCCTGTGTCCCAAGATGAGAAGCCGGCCCCAGCATCTCCCCAAGTGTCCACCTTTGGATGATGGTGGACTGCCCGCCGATTGTTGGCATAAGGGTGCATCTGTGGAGGAAGTAGTGGGCATGGCCCTCCAGCCCACCCCTGAGGTCCTCAGCCTGGTGAAGAAGAGACCAGGACAAACACTCTGCTCTCCTCAGAGCCAGTGATGCAAGGCATATCCTGCTGAGCTCGTTAGGACAGTTTTGCAAGTTGCCTGCCTCCCTGAGAAAATCCTGAAACATTAATGCCAGATTCCAGGCCAGCCTTCCAAATCATGGTTTTCAGTCCTCCGTCAACATTATTCTGGAAGGATCTTCCAACCAAATCTTGCTGCATCCCGGACCCTACACGTGTGTGGGCCCCGGGAGCTTCAGCTCCCACCCCACAGGGCTTGGGGGCCGGGGCCAGGCTCTGCCAGGCTGCTCCACCAGCTCCCAAGACCATAATTAAACTGGACTAAACTGGCTCAGGCTCTTGGAAAGCTTTCCACACTGACAACTCCTTATGTTTGCCCAGAACAGCCCCGGAGTGAGCCGGGGCGTGGCTCAGGGAGGAATGCTGATTTGGAAGTGTTCACCTTGATGAGAGTCTGACAGCATCTCCTGGTGACGGCCCTTCACCTCCGGCCTCTGCTCTGAAGGTGGCTCCATCTGCAGGCCTCTTGTCAAGCTCCCCACCCCAGATAGGACCAGGGCTGTTCACTACTACCCAGGGAACTCGTGCTTCTTTACCACGGGTCACGGGCTCAGGGGCACAGAGTGTTAGAGCGGGAAGAAACATTAGAGGTCACCTGGAGATGATGCTCCCATTTTTCAGATGAGGAAACTGAGGCCCAAAGAGGAGAAAGGTCTTGCCCAAAGCCTCGCAGCAAAGCTGTAGACGCGGCCCTCACACCACCTCGGTCTCCTCTCCTGCACCACTGTAAGAATCAAATATCTGCAGCCAGTCATCTGATTTTCAACATTTCTTCTTGAAACACCACGGAGGCCATCCCCAGCCGTCTCTCTCACTGCAGTGTTTACACGGGGACTGTCCCCGGCTTTCCTGGCAGATGGTCTGGGCATCTCATGGGCAGGGGCCACTCCAGCAGAATATTAATGTGCTTCTTGGGGAGATGTCAGGCAGGGCAGCTCTGGGCCTGCTTTGTGGAGTGGCTTCTGCGCACGCAGCCGAGCCCCCTCCTGCCTCCCCCGCCCTGCACTGCTCTGCACAAGAAGCAAGGCGAGGGGCTCGGCACGGCCCGTCCTGGCCCCCAAAGGTGATTTTCGGTGGTTTCCAGACGTGACAGCACCCTTAGTAGATGAGGGAGCCCCTGGCGAGCAGGCGGCTGCTCAGCACCGCACGGAGATCCCAGAAGGAACCACAGGTGAGGGGGATCCCAGGACTGGTGTGAAAGGCCCAGCCGACCTGCCGGAGGCGAGGGTGTGGCAGAGCCATGCTCGTCCCCGAGTGAGGCAGGAATGTGGGCCGACGCCAGCTCCTGGGAACCTTGGGCTGTTCCAGGCCTGATGCCTTGATGCCCTACTGCTTCCGTGGCCGACTGCCAGCCTCCCAGAGGGTAGAGAACCTTCTGGATTCCACCTAGCTTCTCCTCTCCTATCTCAGTCAACACATCAGCTCCACGGGGTTCTCTGAGGCAGGCCGGTGACAGAGCCTGCCTTCTTCACCCTGAGGTCGATCTACCTGCTGCTCAGGGTCACCCCCTAGGGAGTGGTGAGCACCAAGTGTGCAGCGGGCTCCAGGTGACTGACCCACACCTTTGGAGGATCTTAACTGGACAACCCCTGAGGAATTCAGTGATGTAATCTAGCATCCAGCCCTAGGACTATCTTTTCAAATGTATCTGCATAGAACAGACATGATGAGGCTGTCCTGTCAACACGGATGATGGGGAATAGCTCAGACAAGTAGGCACCAACCAGAAATAGCCCTGGACTTAAGGCCAACCAGAGTCACTGAGAGCTGCCCAGGCCCTGAGGAAATGGCCAGCACAGCCCGAAGCTCTCGCTGTCATTTCCTTCACGTCCCCTTCTCTGGGCTTACGTATTGGAAGGCTCTCCGCAAGGAATGCAGAAGAGTTCTGGACAGGATTTCACCACCAGTGCAGAGTGGGGGAAAAGTCCCCAGGCAGAAGTGGCTTTCCTTTATAAAGACAGTGCTCATGGCAGCCACATGGGGAGCCCACAGCCTTTCTTGGGGCTCCATGTGCTGAGAACAGCCATGCAGGAGCCAGGCAGTACCACCAAACCGCTTCGAAGCAGTTTGGGCTTTGTGCATTGGTCTTTGGAAATGGGTAGAGAGGGATGTTCTTGAAGCCGGTAATCTTCATTCTTGACAGTGAGCGTCGTTTGAGAGGCACAGAATGACTCATGAGATGAGATCACACATCACTTAGTTTTTGTCTCCCGCTGTCCCTTTACAACCCCAAAGCCGTGCCCTCTGGTGGGGCGCCCTTCTCCTGCCCCAGATGAAGACTCTAGCCCACATCCAGTCATTCCTCGGCAATCAAAAGGACTTTAGTCTCCTTAGTCACAAAACACAATCTGCAAATGCTAATTAGAGTGTCCACTCCACGCAAAGGTGAGAGCTCATTCGGGGTTGCAGGCCCTCCCCTCCGGGCCTGGGGAGAGGAGCATGAGGGTGACGGGAAAATTCTTACCGGGCCGGCACTGCTGTGAGCCGGCTCCACACCCACTGCAGTGCTCGAAGTGACCCTTTTTCTATGGGGACCTTTTCTGAATCCTTCCAGACTGCCCCCATCCCATTTAATCGCCCCCGAAGGACCCTCCTACTGCATTTGACTCGGGCAGACTTTCCCTCTCTCCTCGCCCCTTGGGGTCTAAAGAGCCTCCTCTAGCCTCACTGCCGCTAAGGTCAGCTTGCTCCTGTTAGTGGCCCATGGACATGGTCTAAAGCGTCCCCACACTGTCATTGCCTTGTGCCCATATCAGGTCTGCGGGAAGCCCAGACAAATTCTGAGTACGCAGAGTGATCGCAGGCCCACCGCACGCTCCTCTGCTTCCCGGCCAAAGCAAGGCCAGCCCGGCTCTCTTCCCCTCGGTCTCTCAGTCGGGGTTCTGACAGCGGTCCACCAGGGACACACACACCAAGTGTCTCCAGGTGGTGCCTTGAAGCCCAAGGTGCCTGGAAGTGGGGCTGAGATGGGGGATGGCTACATGGCCAACCCTAAAGCCGTTCCCTCCAAAGAAATCCTCCTCAAAAATACTCTCCGCTCCATCCTCTCCACTGAGTGGGTCTAACTCCATCCTCTCCACCCTTTACCCCCTCAGTGAGGTGGGAGGTTTTAGAGTGAGGAACATTTTTCAGCTGTTGACCTTGACAATATGGACCTTAGTTTAGCACCGCACTCTGCCGTGTCCCATTTGGCCGTATCTTGGTGTGCGTGTGGAACTCCTCATTTGAGGTCCATTTGGGAGTGCGGTGTGGCCACCCCACCACGGGAATCCCTGCCATGCTGGGATGGGAGCCCTGGCCTCTTGGGGCTTCAGGGATCTAGAGAGGCCATGTGATGGCCCAGCCACTGTCACACACCCTCCCGCCTCCCTTCGGCTTCTCGAGCGCCTCCCTCACTGGCATCAGGAGTCATCAGAGTTACTGGCAGTCTCCAATTTCTAACTTGCACCAGGGCCAGGATGTCACAGCTCTGCCACCTTCCCGGGGCAGAGCGGTGACGTCACCCTGGCCCACCTCCTCATGTTCTCTGTCTCCAGGACTCTGTGCCATTTAGCTGGACTTGCAGCCGGTCACTCCGAGCTTTTCTTCTATAACCTCGTCAGACACCCAGACCGAATCTATGCTCGGAGCTGTGCCTCCTGGGCAGTTGGCGGTTGTCCAGTGATGTGGTGCTGCCATTATTCGACCTCATGCATGTGAATACATGGACAGCGGGCCTTGTAAACTCCTTCTGGACGGTTGTATCCACTGTCCTGTAGCAGTAGCCTGATTTTTCATGATGTTGACACTGGCATTGTATTAAAGCTTTCTGTGCTGTCGATGGTGTGGTCAGGGACTTTTCTTAGTCTTCTTCATTTGGTGAGCTGCGGCTCCCTACGCGGGTGCCCAAGATACCCCAAAAGCTGCTCGCTGGCACTGCTGGCCTCCCTCTAACTAGGTAGCACCTATTTGGGGTATACAGTTAAAGGGTTTGCCCAGTAGTTCGGAGAGAAGAAACCACCTACCATATGCTAGGCACTTTGCTAAACATGTTCACACAAATTCTTGTATTAATGCTCACCACTCTCCTACAAGACAAACCGGTGTCATCACCCTGGAGTTCCAAGGAAAAGGAGACTCAGAGAGGTTAAGTAAATAATGGCACCAGGGCGTGAACCCCAGCCTACCACGGCCCACATCTAGTCCTTCTGTGCACCTCCAGCCCACGCAGAGCCCTGGCTGGCGCTGAGGTTGCAGCCACCACCCAGAAATGGTCCCGTGGCAGTGACTGAGGAGTGGACTGCTCCTGTGACCTCACCCGTCTTTGTTGAATGGGGTGCTGGCCCCGCTGTGGGGAAGGTCTTTCCTACCGGGTCATGGGCACCAGCAATAACATTTGCAGAGAGCCGCAGGTGCAGCCCCTTGGTGCTTGTAAGATGTGCCTTTTTAAAAATGTTTTCAGAAAATTACCAGAAGATGCAGAGAGCTTCATTTCTTATACACAATAACTGTCTTTGCTTTTATGTCCTTCATTTGCTGACACATAAACCAGCTGAAGAAGCAGGCATCGGAGACACCCCCAACCTGGAAGACCAAGCTGCTGGACATGTGACTCAAGGTCAGTGGCTACAACCGCCCACCAAGGCTTGGGGGTTGGCAGGAGGGAGATGGAAACCACAGATGGGCTCCGCCCGGAAAAGATAATTCACAGGTCCTAATTCATGGAGCCAGGAGAGTCTTAGGAAGTGGTACTTATCAAAGACGGGCCTTCCAGATACAGAAAGAGCTCCGGCGTTTTTTTGTTTTGTTTTGTTTTGTTTTGTTTTCCCTAATACTATTCCTGAGTCTCCTAAGGGGTTTAGTGTTCTAAAAGAAGCTGGCCTTGTCCAGCCTGGGGAGTCAAAAATGGCTGTCCAGCAGAGACGCAGATGCATGATGGGTGATTCTCCCTGCGTTCTGCTCTCCAGCCTGTCCCGGGAGCGAGGCCTCGACCTTATCACCACCAAGCTAGTCCTTTTCCATGTCTTCTGTGCAACTGTCAAACCTTATTATGATGTTCTTCTCAGGGACCAAAACTTGCTGCGTTCAAGAAAAGCAGCTTTCTAGAATGATTTAGCACCAATGCTTTAAGAATTTCGTTTTTTAAAATCCTAGAGATTCTTTATCTTAGGAAACGGAGCCCTCTGATACAACATGGGCTACATAAACGAACTTCAGAGTCTACTGTGTGATGTGGAAGCTTCTAGATTGCAGAAGAGCTGGGAAGACACTGCTCTTTTCTCCAGAAAGTGATATATTGTATTTGTCCAGTGTTTAGCGCCGCCACTGGGGCCATCTGCTTTTAAGAAGACTGTGCCCAAAGAAGTGTCTCGTTAAGAGTATTTTGAGGCCTAACTATACATTCTGTTCCCAGAGGGGTCACCACCCCATAGCGGGCTGTCGTTTCTCATCTCACATGGCATGGAAAGGCGTGTTTTCTTTCTCAAACTTACAAAGAGTTTCAAAAAATATTTGAAGGGATCATCAATATAAGGAAAAACCTGTCTACGTGTTAAATAACTAGAATCTTGTGTCCTGTTTCTTTTAGGTCATGGTTTTTCAGCTTAGGTAAAATCAGAGGCCTTCACAACCTCTGGAAATGATCATTTTTTTCCCTTTAAAAGATGTGGATTTGAGTTTTTCTTCAAATTTTTACTGCAGCCTGTGTCTGTCTGTCCCTAAAACATATTCCATGCAATGAGAAGATCGGGTCAACATCTCTTTGGGAAATTTTAGTATTGTGCTAACTGAATTTTAAAATTTTTCTGCCAGTGACCTAGAATCACATATATAGCAAAATGAGCACCAGGTAACATCTGCAAAAGGAAAATCAACACCAAATCTGTGAACACATGGAGGTTTCTACCCCTGCTCCCAAGGCCAGGATGTAATGCCTTGATTGGAGCTGCTAGTTCAAGTTGCCAAGCCGGTCCCTCCAGTGAAACCTTGTGAAATTCTGACACACTGGTGACCCACAAACACACTTTATTTGCCAAAGGCCTGCAGACCGTTTTGTACTAAAACACTCAGATTTAGGAATAGCCGTGTAAACAACGCTATAGACAGAAAACCTCTGGTAGCTTGTGTCCAGAAAGTACTAAGTTAAAGATGTCTCAGGATGGGGCTGCAATACGCTGAGAGAGAGATGTGGGAGGCCTAACCCCTGTCCCACTCACCCCGAGGAGCCGGCCTCTCTCCTATAAGTGTCACGAGGACCAGGCCTCCTGAGGGGGTGTGGGGGACAAGTTATTTGGATTCCTGAAGCAATCACATGCTTACCCAGATATTGTTTACCTTGGAACCCCTGTCCCTGGTGATCACTGTGGTTAATATTGACTGAGCATGTCATAGTATCCTGGGAATGGAATAGAATACTCTCCAGCCTGGCTCCTTCCTCTAGGAGTGTAATTACATTATGTTAGGTTCCTTGTCCATCAACACACACATACACACACACACACACACACACACACACACACACACACACACACAGTACAATCATATATTGATGGCTTTTCAAGTTATGGTTACTATTCATGTTTGGAGCCCTCATCTCTTTTTTAATGAGGGTCTTTGAAAGTCTCACATATATCAGAATACAGAAATATCCCAATCAAGAGCAATTTCTAGGAAATTCTGGGAGGAAAGCTTTTTTAGCAAGGTTGTGGAGACCTGGGCAGGGGGCGGGGGGTGTAATGACCAGCAGCCACCACCACCTCTGGTCTGTGGAGCAGGTTGGTGGACAGGAAGTTGTGATGCTGAGGCTCCTGCTCAGGTTGTCTCCTGCCGACCTCATTTCCTGCATCTCTGTTGCTGGACACTGACCAAGGGACCCAGTAAGACGCCAGCAGACCCTGAAGAAAGCAGTCTTCACATGTTTTCCTGACACCAGTTCATCCACTTATTAGTCACCTGCTGTGTGTAGGCTCTGTGGTCGATGCTAGGAACATGAAGTGAATGAGATTGTGAGCTCAAGACCCTGAGCTGGGGTGGGTGGTGAAGTCGAGCCATGGCCAGGCCTCTTGGCAGTGAGCCAGCGGGCAAATCCACTGACTTGGCTAGGCTGGGGGGAGAGGGACAGTCACATGTTACCCATGTGTGTCCATAACTGCACCCTGTGTGCAGGCTCTGTGGTCGATGCTAGGAACATGAAGTGAATGAGATTGTGAGCTCAAGACCCTGAGCTGGGGTGGGTGGTGAAGTCGAGCCATGGCCAGGCCTCTTGGCAGTGAGCCAGCGGGCAAATCCACTGACTTGGCTAGGCTGGGGGGAGAGGGACAGTCACATGTTACCCATGTGTGTCCATAACTGCACACGTGTGTGGACACAGGCATTCTTTCGCCTCCTTCCCATGCCCTCATTCAATCTCTTTCTCTTCCAAGCCCCCGAATCCTTTTGGGGGTCTAGGTTTTGTTTAGAAGGAAGCTGGAAAGTTGTATAGGTTATTCTATTGGGAGTAGGTAGGATTGTCAAAGGGTTAGAAGCTAAAAAAAAAATAATAATAATGTTTATCAGGAGAACCAAAGAGCATAACTCTTCCGTCCTTCATTCACAGTCAGGCCCTTTAAGGATTCACATGAATGATACATGAATGAACCAAAAGAAATGAAGCGTGCCCTCCGTCAGCTGGGTGGGCACGCGGCAAGGTGTGCGGCCAAGTGAAAGCAGTGGCTACCGCAGGCTGGGACCTTGCCACGCACAGCCCGTTACTGCCGCGGTGGTCAGCCTCACCCTGTGCCGAAGGCCTGTCCGTGATCCATGACCGGGATAAATCTGAACCGTGGTTTTGTTTATAGGAACCTTACAGCAGGTCTCTCAGTGAGGACAGGAGCCCCAGTGATGATCAGTGTTGCATTTTCCACATCTGTCAGCACAGGCTTGAAGTAGGATTGCTTCGTGGAATCCTGCTCGTCTCATGTGGCCAAGTAGGGGAACAGAACGAGAGGGAGAGGAAAGGGGATCCTCACTGCAGCCAAGCCAGGTCCCATCTAGAAGCCAGAATATTCTGGATGCTCAGTGTCCCTAGAGAGTTCTGTAGCCTAATGGGGAGTGAGCAAAGGCAGCCCCTCAGTGGGGCCAGCAGCCCTAGATAGGCTGACATGCTCCGAGCCCGATCAGGCCCGCGGAGGAGAGGGGCTCATCCAGGGTCACAGAGTGAGCTGGTGGCAGGTAGACCAAGAGAGCTTTCGTTCCAAGCCAGTGAAAGCAAGGGTGAGCCCAGAGCGTGCTCCTTTTCTTTGTCAGGTGGGCTCGCGATGCCGTTTATTTCTTATTATTTCTTATTTCAAGAGTATTTTCCTTCTCTTAAACAATCAATGTGCCCTTGCTAACCTTTTGTCACCGCTGCCTCTTCAAACCCAGAGGAGTTGAGAGTTCCTGGCCAGTGGAGGAAGGTGCCTGAGAAGCCCCTGACCTATGGGCTTAGCTCTCAGGTCCAGCCTGGACAGGGCAGAGAAGCTTCTGGGGCCTCCATGCCGCCTGTGGGGGAGAAACAGCCAGAAGCTCCCGTCCTGGCGATCTCTTGCCATTCCCAATATCATCCCATCTACCAACCACCTCCTTTAACAGGAGGCGCTCAGGAGCCCCACCAGGAATGGGGACCAAAACAAGAAGACCGGGCCGAGGAGGATCTGGCTTTTCCAAAGCCCACCTGCCCTGGATATCTGCAGATGGAGCCTGGAAGTGTCAAGATCGTCCAGGAAAGCATCCTCAGAGAGCCAGGGCACGCTGGAGATGAAGCCGCGGACCCGAGGACCCTGGGTCTCACCTACCAGCCTGTGTCCCACATGCCTGGGGCTCCCATCCTGCCTGAAGACCCCAAAGAAGCCATGTACCAGCCTTCAGGGGCGGAACCTGAGGTTGCAGAGCAAAGCCGCCATGGCCTGCGTTTGCTGGAACACCAGCTTTCGGGAGACCTACGCCTGGAGGGGCCACTTCCGAAGAGAGACCAGGGCAAAGAGAGGCTGCGGGGCGAGGAGGTCGATGAGGACCGTGACATCGATGAGTCCTCACCCCAGGAATCCCCTCCCTCCCAGGTCTCCCCAGGTCTGCAGAGCTCCCCAACCCAAGGGGGGCCATCCCCACAGACAGTTTCCAGAGAAGCCACTGGCACCCCCGGTTTCCCAGCCGAGGGTGCCATCCCCCTCCCTGTTGATCTCCTCCCCAAAGTTTCCATAGAGCCCGATGGGCCCAGTGCACAGCCCACGGCGGACGGGCACGTTGGGCCCCCCGAGTTCACGTTCCACGTGGAAATCAGAGCCAGTGTGCAGAAGGAACAGGGGTGTTCAGAGGTGGATTGGGAAGGCACTGCACTTTCGGGGGGCCCCAGAGAGAAGCAAGCTCCCCAGGACCCTTCCGAGGGAGAGGACACAAAGAAGACTGACCTTCCAGAACCATCTGGAAAGCAGCCTGCAGCTGGTCTGCCAGGAAAGCCCGTCAGCCGGGTCCCTCAACTGAAAGGTCTGTGTCCAGAGCTGCTTCACGCCTTCCTGGTAACTCCGTGGGCCACCCAGGCTGCAGGCCCTGCCACTGAGCTTCCGGCTCCCTCTTGACTCCTGCTGCTTCCAAGGTTCCTAGGGACGGCCACTGAACTGACCGCCTGGGCCCTGCTGCTCACCCCCTGTGGCCTCTCCTGCCCCTCAGGCTCTTGGCCGCACGTGCTCTCCTCACGCTTTGCCCGCCATTCTGCATGTCACCAACACCCCCACCCAGTGCTTTCTGCCCTGTTCACCTCTCCGGCCACTTGATTTATCTGCAATGGTCCATCAGCCCACAGGAGGATGGCGGGTCACCCTCCAGAGAGGATAACAGCTGCTCTCACTCCTGAGGGCTTATTATGTGCCTTAAATTCGTTGTCTAGAACCCTCCCAATGGGGCGTCGTTAACCCCGCCTTGCAGATGAGGAAACTGAGGCCCAGAGAGGTAAAGTAACTTGCTGAAGGTCATCAAGTCATAAGTGAATGAGCTGGGTTCCAAATCCAGGTAGGGCTACTCTGAAAGGATGCTCTTCCCTATATACCACGGTGCCTTCCAGAAGATTCTGAACGGTGTGCTCCTCTCCCAGAGATGCAGGGGACACAAGCCTATCTTCTGCTGCTCTTGTCAGTGGACAACACCTCACAGGCAGTAGGTGACACACACACAAGCGTGTGGAGGTGGCCGAGAGCCCATGGCGAGCCTTTGGCCCAGCAACCCCCACCTCCACCTGCCCTACCTCGTGGCAGGACAGACAAGGAGCAGAACAAAACCTCCCCGTCTCTTGTGCTGAGATCTCAGGGTCTCAGCCCAGCCCCTTCTTAAGCTCCGGGAGGCACGACCACAGCAGCCCTTTGGGGCCTGGAGAGGTGGAAGGAGAGGTTCTCAAGTGTCAAGGTCTCTGTGTCCTGTTAGGCAGAGGACAGTTGATATCTCAGAGGGAGCCTCATGACCACAAGTCAGGCATATTTATATACTTAGGACCCTTAGCATTTTAGAATTATTTCAGAGCTCAGAAATTGATGCTACTTAAGCTGTCATTTGCAAGCGTCTGTTAAATTTTGATTAGAGCCCCCTTGTCAAGAAAACTTCGAAATGTTGTAAATAAAGGAAACTGTATTTAAAATTTAAGACAGAAAAAATATCCTATATCCTTTTTTAAAGTATCCTAAGTTCCAAAATAGTAGGGGACAAATAACTGGCTTGACATTACAGCACTGTTTCCTGAAATGGTGTTTTACTGAAATCTTGTCCCCTGGATGTTGACAGATGTGTCCAAGGGAAAAAAAAGACTTCTATGGTCCAGTAAGTTTGGAAAAAATGGGCTAAACAAAGTTAAATAGGGTTTGCTGCTGCAGGACTTATCAGAGCCTTTAATATTCTAATACACATTGTGACCCTCTGAGAAGGATCCATAGTATGAATTTCCCAGAATTATTTAATCCCACCTGCTAACATCTGAAAGAGGGCCTGCTCAGTAGTACCCCAGTCTGGGAAATGCTGATCCAGCAGATGGTTTGGTTGTGACTTGGATGATAATGGTTTATTTGAGCAAAAGATTTGAATCAGGTCCACCTGGGGCTCTCCTTAAAATGCAGATTCCTGGCCCCTCTTTAGTCTTACAGAGTCTCAGGATGGGCTCAGGGAACTGTATTTTAACAACCTCTCCTGGTGATTCTGCCACACAGTAATGTTTGGAAACCTCTGGGCTAGATCATCAGTGCTGGTCACTCTAGAAGTATGGTCTCTAGTCGCCAGTGAGAAGCTATAAGAGGCCCTGTTGTCCTTGGGGCAGGAGGAGTATGATACTGACTCCGAAGACAAATCTATAATCAATCTTCAACAATGAATGTTAATAGAAGGAAAGGGTGAGTTAGAGGTGATGCTAGTAGACAAGTGGATTGGTTTCACCAGGGGGTGTGGCTTTCTAAACAGAAGCCCTCAAATGGTTTGGTCCTGAAATCCAGAAGTTACCTGCAGGGCATTTGTTGGTAACTCAGTTTGCGGCTAATTTGGGGAAGGCAAGGATTAGCCACTTGGGAGGGCCTGTACGAGTGAGAAGACCCTCCAGGGCTGGGTCGGGTGGGATGGGCTCCTTGGAGAACCTCTGGGGCTGGTGCCCCATTAGTGAGGGTTGAGCTTTGGGAAGACGGCCAACTCACTCACCCTGAACCTTGGGTGACAGCTCGAGAAAGGGCTGCTGCAGGAGGCCAGAGCCTGGCTGAGATGCCCCATCTGTGGCCCTTTTAAATGTCTCTCCTTGGAGAGAGGTTGGCCCATGCTGGGGCAGGCTGACCCTGGCAGAGACGGGGAGGAACCCTGTGAGAGCCACTGTCTGCCTCCCCTGACCACCCTGTGCCAAAATGCGCCCAGAACAGTTCCCTCTGCATGACCTCACCCTCGGCCAGCCTGCTGCCCCCTCATCAGGGTGCTCCGAGCAATGACCCCAGTGTGCTGTGTTGATACTAACAATGTGAGACCTGACAGATTCAAGGGGCAAGAAAACCAACAGCTTTCCGCCGAGCCCGGTCGAACCAAACACGTTGCACCCATCCTGAGAAATCACTAAGCTTTTCCCATGACCTGTGCAAGTGGGTGTGACGTACATTCTCATTTTATATTTTAACAGCTCGCATGGTCAGTAAAGGCAAAGATGGGACTGGAAACGATGACAAGAAAACCAAGGTAAGCTGACGAAACCGTGACACTGTCTGCCGCCGTCCAGTTTGTCGGGAAGCCATGCTTTATATCTGAATTAATTGTTAGATACAACATGCTTGTCACTGAAGTACAACTGTCATTCAGAGCGCTTTGTGTTATTACGTAAACTTTTTAAATTCCAGTATTTATCCACGTTGGTACTTATGCCAGGGAAGGGCCGTCAGCAAGTTAACGAATCAATGCTCCTAACTGCAGTCGCATTAGCGTAGTTTAAATGAGACATGCATGGTAAACGAAGGTCTGTTTGAATTTTCTGCAATAAAATTTGAATTTTGCACATCGTGCACCTTACACAGGTCTAGGCTCAGCAAATAAGTACATCTACACACACATATACACATATTTAAGAGATATGGAAAATATCATTTACTTAGGGGGCCGAGGGAACGTTAAGCAAGGAAGTGCTCGCCGACCTAAGGTGGAGGGTTCTGGAAAGGCCCACGAAGAGAGGACCTGTGAGGCGGGCTGTGATGGGAATATGAAGGGGCGCTGGTGAGGGGTGGGGAAAGGCATCCCAGTAGGAACAGCATAAGCCAAGCCCCGGGAGCCTGCAGCGACACAGCGTCTTTTAAGAACTCTGAGCAGATTGGCTTGGCCACTGCGGAGCTCCAGGGTGGGGGAGGGGTGTGACTTAGGAGAGAAACCTGACACTTTAAATGCTAAGTGGACGAAAGTGGCCGCGGCACCCTAGACGCCATCTTGAAATCTTGCAAGGTGGCTATTTGACGTATGCTTAAGTCAGTCCTCAGAAACCAACCCAGGGAACAGTAACTGAAGCAGCTGCTCCCCACCAAAACTGCACCCCAAAACATGCCCATCTTCTCAGTGCTTCCTGTCAGCTGTAGTTTACTCTTCTCAATGACTTTGCCTCTTGGAAAACATGTCTGTAACCGTACAGTACTGTTTTCCCAGGAGAATCCCACTGTGGCCTTAGGTGAAGACCTGTTTTTCATAAAGGTACCTAAAATTACTTTATAAATTCTGCCTGAAAGGTCTGGGTCTTAATCAGCCCTGGAGCCCTAATGGAGCCCCAGGTGCAGGCTGTAGCTCCAGCAGTTTCATAGTGTGTTGGGGGCCACTCCCGGAAGTGCCTGTCCTTTAAGAAGTCAGGTTCGCCATCACAAGACCCCAGTGAGACAGCTGAGGGTGCTGCAGGGACTTGGGGGCTCTGCCCTGGGTGCTTGAAGCAGTAGCAATAGCTGCTTGCCAGTCATGGTGCACGTTAGGGGAAGCCCGGCCTCAAGCATGCACACATTCATTCGTTCATTCATTCACACACATGGGTACAGCGTCCCTGCCCTGGAGTTGCTCACGGCCTCATAGCGAGCGGTCAGATGTCTCGGGAACTTTGGCCAGGTAGGGGGTGCTGCCTTGTGTGCCTGGGGAAGGAGAGGTCGTCAGTACCCACTCCCAGCTTTTCTTCCTCGTTACCAACCCCAGGGCCTCAGCCTTCGTCCCTCCCCTCACACCCCTGCTCCAGCCCTTGGGCCCTCCTCACCAAGGCTGAACATCTCTAGACTTGGCCTCTTGGTTTTATTCCTGAAGGTGTGGCCCCGCCCACCTCACCCCCCAATACACCCTCTTCTACCAGGGCCACACATCCTGGTCAAAGTCCCCCAGAGGCAGTTAGGACAAACCACAGGTGCCAGCCATCCTCCGTCAAGTGCAGCTGCCTCTGTGAGGTCGTCCAGCTCTCAGACACCTGTCCCATTGGCCACCGGTCCCACCCAAGCTATTTCTTTAGTCGGAACATGTTCCAGAGTAAACATTGGCCAGGTTAAGATTCACCAGATCTTGTTTAGTTTTATTTGAGACTTTAATCAGAAAGTGTGTGTGTGTGTGTGTGTGTGTGTGTAACCTAAGCGGTGTCAGGCAGAATCTTTAAGACTTAGAACAGGCACAATCCTGATTTTAGCTAGTATGATTCTGTCAGTATGGTGGGAGAGGGCCAAGGGTTGGTGGGCCAGCCTGAGCACCTCACCTGGAATCGAGCAGCAAGTGGGCGCTTCTGGCCCATGACGCACAGGAGATGTTTCACTGAGAAGCATCCTAGAATCATATACTTTGGCGATCCCCATCAACTTCTGGGGCATGAAACACCTGTAAGTCAGTGGTCTCCAAAGTGGGGGGGCGCACGAGAAAATTCAATGGGCTAGAGAAAGAACGTTCTAGAACTTCCGTCCATTTTTATCTTTCTTTTAAAAGTTATGTCACATGTACGTTTTCTAATGTACATCATATATTGGCATCATAGTCTACGTGTTAACTGATAAGTAACCACGAGTACATGAGGGCGTCTGGTCCCTTTTCATTCTTACTGATGAGAAGGAACGGTAAGGGTACATGCTCCAAACCGTCTGGAGATCACTGCTGTAAACCATTACCTGCCTTATTTATTTTTAGTTACTGTCCTTTTTCAGTTTGTTTTCCTCCCCCATGTGCTGACTTTTATTTTGATTTTATTTATGTTTATGTTTAAGACATCCACACCTTCCTCTGCTAAAACCCTGAAAAATAGGCCTTGCCTTAGCCCCAAACGCCCCACTCCTGGTAGCTCAGACCCTTTGATCAAACCCTCCAGCCCTGCCGTGTGCCCAGAGCCATCTTCCTCTCCTAAACACGTCTCTTCTGTCACACCCCGAACTGGCAGTTCTGGAGCAAAGGAGATGAAAGTCAAGGTAAGGAAACCACCTTTGAAAAGAATCAGGCTGCTCTAATGTGGTTTTCAAATGTATGTATTTTTAGCTGCAAAGACTCTTCCTCAGATAAGCTCTTACCTAGAAGCACCACGTAGAACAGTTACAATTCTGGTTGATACAGGGATGGGGGCTCAGGGCCATCTTTCTAAGTTCCCCTTGATCCCCCATGGCAGCAGCCCCTAAGGCACCTGATGCGACCCGGTGTGAAAATCACCGCTTTAACTGGGCTCCTCTGTTTGTGGCTTTGGTAAGGAGAGCTTCTAGCTTGTCCTCGCTTGGGTGGGGCAGCATCACTGCGCACTAGTGGTTCTCCCTCCAGAACCATCTTGAGGTCCTTGGTTAATGTCAGTTTCCTTCTTGAGTTTTTGTTATCGACTGGGTAACCAAACCCAGCAACCGCCCCCGGTCAGCTGGCCATGCTTATGTACTTGCTCTCAAACTTTCGGCCGGCTTGCTCCTTGATGCTGCACTTCACCCGCCAAGGGCTCTTAGCACACCTAAGGATTCCTGAAACCAAAAGGTTGCTGGGGAGAGAACAAAAGACTATGACCCAGTTCTGTTAGCACCGTCAGTCAGGTTCAACAGCATCTTCAAAGGGCTCTGGTGAAACCAACCAGCATCAGTCAAATAAATCCCTAAGGAGAGCCAGAAAATGGGTGTCCGCGTAGGAATGATCTTCTAATGTCCTTCCTAGTGGTCGACCCTGTGTGGATAATGAACCTGATCGGCGCTATAAGCTCTATTGCTTTTTTATAAAATACGTTAGTTAGCACAACTCATGCTGACAACTCGTAAACAATTCCTGTAGGAGGAAACGATAGGGCGCTTGGCATTTGGGTGGGGCTGTGGATTTGTGTGCCCAGCAGACCCTTGTGATTGTAGAAGACATTTATTGCATCTAGCAGGCAAAGGGTCACCTCAGTCTTAGCTTCGCTTTGAGTCAAAGTGGTTGAGTAGGGCTGGCATCGACCCCCGGTGACAGTGACTTTCCCAATCATAAAAACCACCTCTACCATGCTTTGGTTTACAGGGGGCAGACACTAAAACCGGAACAAAGATTGCCACACCCCGGGGAGCAGCCCCTCCTGGCCAGAAAGGCCCGGCCAATGCTACCAGGATTCCAGCGAAAACCACACCGTCACCAAAGACCCCGCCAGGCACAGGTAAGAAGAATGTTCTCTGGAATCCAGTCCTCATCTCTCAAGGTCCTGGACAATTAATAACCTCTGGTAGTTAATCGATGCCTGTAGTTAACCAGTCATCAAAATAGTCATTTTATTTTTAATCTTTTTAACAATTTACTGAGGTAGATATTGAATCCCCACTTTTTATCGATGAGGAAATTGAGGCTCTGAAAGTTTGCATGACTAAGTCTAACCAGTGTCTTTTATGCATGAGAAAGATGCAGCCACATGCTAAACGGTGGCAGGAAAGAGGCCTCTCTGAGCTTCTCTGACCCCAAGTTCACCTCCTGGGAGGCATTCTTCAGCCCCCAACTAAGACTCGTGGGTGGTGTGCACTCCTTGGAGACAAAGCAGCAGCCCGGGTAGGTTACTACGGGTGACTCCACACAGGATGCGACCTCTGCATAGTTGACTAGCTGAGGATGACAGAGACACTCTGACAACCTGACAACCTGAGGGTCTTAGCTGAACTGTTGTAAGCTGCATCCATTCTCCTGGGCTCCTAGGAGTAAAAACCTGTCGGTTTTGAGTACCAGGCAAAGCTGCAGTAGCGTGATCTTGCTTCTGGTGGTGCTATTAAGAGTAGTCATCTTACATATGATTTTGGGGATTGAGGACAGCCAGGCTGAGCTCCTGTCTGCCACTATGATGTGTTCCAGACAAATGGGTCTAGGTTCTGCACAACTCAGGGGGCATCTGGCTTGCGTTGGATCTGGGGTGGTGCTGGGGGACTATGGAGCGCGTGTGGGTTGTGTGAAAGCCTAGGCTGGTTCAGTGGTGTCTCAGCTGCCTGTTGGCCCCAAGTGGCAACTCAGAGCCCTTTGCCTGCTGCACGTGTTTACCATGGTGTTTAGCCCAAGTTTGCCACAGGGTGGTGCCTGCAAGGACAGCAGCTCATGAAGGCCTGTTTGTTTTTCATGTAGTGTTTTTTCTCATGTACATAATACATATGATATGGGGTAATTAAAGAATGGCGATTGGATTTTTATATATGATTTTGATCCTGCTTTTTTTCACTCGACATTATACGAAGTGAAAAAAAGGGAGTAACTCACACGACTAACTGGAGCCATAACTGAAAACCAGA
>NW_006434832.1:2097406-2127964 GCF_000325575.1 Pteropus alecto
ATTCCTGCTTTGCCTCTCACCTGCTCACCTCAGTGGCAACCTGCAGGTGGACAGATGCCCCTATGGGCCCCCTTGACCTTGTTTCCTGAAAGACAAGGGCCCTGTTCCCTGAACCCCCTCCCTGCCTCGCCGGCCTCTGCCACATGGCCCAGCTGGGCATGGCTGAGTGCCCACGGCATGGAGAAAAACTCATTAGGGCCCCATTTAAGCTTGATTATAATGAGGCTTTCTGTGGATTTTTCTTTTCAAGCTACCAAGCAAGAGCAGAGAAAAACACCCCCTGCAGGGGCAAAATCTAAGAGAGGTAATTCTCAGGGGGGCACCCCCGTCATGTGTGTGGCTGCTCGTTGGCATAGTTTTTAGAGCTGGAGGACTGCTTCTGAGACGCTGAGCCTGAATCCAACAGGCAGAATTCCTGCTCCTCTGCTTGTGTGTGGTCTGTGCGGGTGTGTCTGCCTCATGGATCTTCCTGGGTCCTGTCCTCGCATCGCCCTTATTCAGGGAAAAGTCCACCTGGAACAGCACTAGAACCTTACAGAGGGCACACACTTCCCCACCTGGCCTTCTAACTGCCAGCGTTAGAACTGTTTCCTTTTTCGACTTAAGGACCCTGAGCTCAGAGAGAGGAAGTGACTTGTCTGAGTCCACACAGCTGGTTGGAGCCCATCTCTGGACCCAAGGGCCATGGGCAGAGGTGGTCCCCTCTCTGGGAAGGGACACTGGGTGGTCCTTGGTGACCACACAGCTGCTTTCCTGGGAAATGGGGTGTCTCTATCCCCAAGCGACAAGATGTTAGGAGGAGACATTTCTCTAGTATGGGCTCAAGGGCAGCTTCCCGCTGCTCTGGCTGAGCTTCCAGTCTGTTCCCACCTGTCTAATCCAGGCATGGGTCTGAGAATGGACCCTCAGGACAGACAGCTCCAGGGCCTTGGCTAACTCCCACCGACACGCAGTCCTGGCCTGACTCCCTCCTTCCTTTCCAGGTGAATCTGGAAAATCTGGAGATCGCAGTGGCTACAGCAGCCCCGGCTCCCCGGGCACCCCGGGCAGCCGCTCCCGTACCCCATCCCTGCCAACCCCGCCCACCCGGGAGCCCAAGAAGGTGGCAGTGGTCCGCACCCCACCCAAGTCACCATCTTCAGCCAAGAGCCGCCTGCAGACCGCCCCAGTGCCCATGCCAGACCTGAAGAACATCAGGTCCAAAGTTGGCTCCACTGAAAATCTGAAGCACCAGCCAGGAGGCGGGAAGGTATGGCATACGGAGCTGTCTGTGCGTGCGCCGCCCTAGCAAGCCAGGAGGAGGTGTGTGGGCCCCCCACAGCCAGGGCAGAGGCTGGTGCGTGACTCGGGTCCCACCCCTCACATAGCACCCCAGTCCCGCCCAGACCTCTTCAAGGAAAGACAACTGTGTTATGGTTCTTTATTGGCGTCACCAAGGAGCGGTGAATGCCCCGCTCAGGGGAGAGAAAGTACCTGTTCTTTCCGTCCCTCTTTCAGCCACCGACGATCAGTGTCAGAGGTTACGAGGTTGTACCTCTGTGACCTGGGGGCGCCCACGGGGGTCCCCGGCCTGCTTCGTGTTTAGGACATGACACACCACCTATAGGCAGGTGTCTCTGGTGTTCTTCGGACATTCGTTGAGGTTGGGTTTCTCTCTAACCTCCAGTTCTGGGGAAGTTGGGGGTTCCATTTTGAGCAGCGGCAGGCGAGCGCTCATGAAATGTTCAGGTCTCCTAAAGGTCAGGGAACATAGGCTTCCGAGGGCCTGACCTGGGGACTGGCCTGGACCCCTTCCCCCTCCTCTTGTCCCTGTCCCCCCGTCATATGTACAAGACATCACAGACTGGGCGGCTTGTACAACAGGAATCTATTTCCTCACAGTTCTGGAGGCCAGAAGTCTAAGATCAAGGTGTCCAAGGGTTGGTTTCTCCTGAGGCCTCTTTCCTTGGCTCGTATGTGGCCGCCTTTTCCTCGTGTCCTCACACGTTTCTTTCTCCGGGTGTCTCTATGTCCCAATCACCCCTTCTTATAAGGACACCAGTCAGATTGGGTTGGGGCCACCCGAATGAGCTCGCGTTAAGGGAATGACCTCTTAAAGACCGTGGTCACAGTCCCATCCCCAGGGCCTGGGAGTTAGGACTTCAGCATAAAAATCCTGGGGGACACGGCTGAGCCCATCACAGCTCCAGAGAGGGGAACGAGGGAGGGAGAGGAGGAGGCAGGTGAAGCGCCGAGGGCCAAAACTCCGCCCGGGGACACACGTGTGATGGGCCTTCCGGGCTGAGCCGTTTGGGGCGGGCAATGAGCCTCCTGGTGGGCTGGGGGAGCTTACAGAACCCTGAGCCAATGTTCCCCTTCCAGTGGGGACAACTCGACTGCCCCCCCAAACCCCGCAGGCACCCTCCACATTGTTGATTTTGTTTATCGCTCTTGGCCGAGGCCTGGGTCTCTTTGGAGGGAGGGCGTCCAGAGGGCCCTGGGTGCGCGTGGGTGCCTTGCATCCAGAAACCCTGCGCTCTGCTCGACAGAGCTGCCTGCGGGCCTTTCCCATCCTTGGTCCCGCCCAGTGGGCCGGGCCTCGCGCCTCTAGGGGCGGAGTGCGCGGTCCTAGCGCCGCCGGTCTTTGCACCACGGGGAGACCTGGGGTGGGTACTCTCCTGCAGTGCCGGCCTGCTCTCCTCTCGGTAAAGATGCCTGTCTCCTGCCAGAGGGGCTCTGAGGCAGCTGTGTGCGGCGTTGGTTTGAGGTTCACTCTTCTGCGAAGCTTTGAGGGCAGAGGGACCCCCAGGGAGCCAGTTTCCAAGTTGATGGGATGTTTCCCACGGGTGTTGGCACCCCTCCTTCGGTGCTGTGCGTGTCCCTCGTGTGCCCTGTTTCCATAGCACAGCGTGACCGTTTGCCCCATGTTTGAAAAATGAAAAACAAAACCCCACAAGGCCGGTTCTGCACCATTGAGAAGATCGTGCAGCTGTGACCAGCATAGCCACCATGATTCATTAAAGGGAAACTGTAGCCATCAGCGTCTCCCAGCCTGTGGGGCCCTGTCACACACCGGCAAACACCCAGTGAGTGTCCTCCCGCCAGCTTGGAGTTCATCTGAGGCTGGCCTGGAAGGTCTGGGCAACGTCTGGCCCAGCCCTCGATCTGCTGAGAGCGGTGATGACAGGGCTGGGGGCCGGGTAGCGGGGGTACTTTCCACCGAAGGCCCCTTTCAGGGCCGGAACTCACCCCTCGCACCCAGGGCCGCCCCACCCCGAGCTGTGCCGGGAGAAGAGTCTGGGGGCCGAGGGCCAGTGACTTGATGCTAAGAAAAGAAAGAGGGGCAGGTGCCCCTTCCCCCCAGTTACCACCTAATGGTGCTGGGTCCAGACACATGTCCTCACTTACTGAAGGGTTCAGGGAGAAAGGGTGGCTTTTCTTGAGACTTACTGCCGGAGGACGTGCCGAGGGAGGGTGATTAGTCTCTCCTTAAGTTCCGTGGAAAACCTAGAAAGTTGTCTGCACCAGAGGAAACCTCAGCCATAACGGCAAAGATCAACACGTCGATCACCAGGAAAACTGAAAATAAAAGGAAAAAAGAAGGTACTTGGGACCCACGGAGAAGGTCTTGAAAATGATCTGTCAAAGTGTCTTGTGCCCCCTCCACTCAGACTGGACTGATGACAGTTCTGCAAGGTGACATGGTGATCTCTGGGTCCCTGTGGCCTCAGGCAGTGCCCACGTACTGCAAGTGCTCAGTCGGTGTGTCCTCGGCCACCGGGACAGCGGTGAAGAATGAAGAATGTAGACAGCATGAAGAATGACTCGACGCCCTGAATAGATGACCACATTGAAGAAAGAGCAGGAGGGGGTCCTGCTTGTTAACCTGCAGACCAAACACCACAGCAGGCCAGTATAAATCACTGGTTGGGAAAAAGAAAATGTGAAACATCTATTTTCTGCTTTATACTTTTTCTCTGATTTCATGATTAGCCACAGTGAGCGTGTATGGCTCGAAGGGTCTGAAACGAAATTGTTTTTATTTTATTTTTAATTTTTTAGGTGAGGCAACCCTTAGTTGACCTCACAGATTGCAAGGACCTTGTCAGTTTACAATCCCTTATTTAAAAAAACTTCTTTTTTACGCCTACAGCACCTGGTGGTCTCCCATCCAAGTACTAACCTGGCCCGACCCTGCTTAGTTTTTGAGATCAGCCGGGATCGGGCTTGTTCAGGGTGGCATAGCCGTGGACAGAGATTGTTTTTAAAGGAAAGTGCAGGGATGTACTCGGTGATCCAGAGAACTAACTAGTAGAGCCCATCAGAGGTGGGGAGCGAAGGGGAGGAAGGCGACCAGTGGCCACTGATCAGTGGACCGGCTCCCGAGAGCCCCGGAGATGAGCTTCTCATTCCTGGCTGCAAAGGAGTCACCTGGGGGTGCAGTGGGATTCTTTAAAAAATCCTAGTGCCAGAGCCTCCACTAGGCCCATTAGAACTTCAAGGGGGCCTCGCCAGTATTCCCAATGTGCAATCCAGGCTGAGACCCACTGACCCCAAAGATAGGAGACACCCTTGTTTGAGACCATCTTCGGCCTTTGAAAGGACGATCCCCTGCCTAGAGTGCTGGTTACATGCTTGGAAGAAGACAGTGGGAAACTGTACCCTGGAGATTTTCAGGGCAAAAGCAACATAAAGCTGGAACTGGGGTAGCCAGTGGGGCGTGGGTTTAGGCCAGAGCTTTGTTCATTTACACGAGAGCTAAGGAGAATGAACAACTGGTAGCTGGATGTGCTGTGAACTAGCTGGGTGTTTGCCCGGACAGGTCAGAACATTGTCCTCTAGCAAGGATGAAGTAAAAAGAAGGTAGCAGAGGAGGACACCGCAGGCGGAGAGCCTCAGGCTCAATTTTTAGTGCTCATGGGGGGTGAGGTTGGGAGTGGTCAGAAAAAACTGGGGGTCCCTGTAGCTGCCAAGGGTGAGAAGGGATGCACAGGGTCATCGCCAGAAAGAGCACAGGGGACCAAGCGTGGAGGTGGTCAGGTCAGCTCGGAGAAGATGAAAGTTACTTTCTTTGGAGATGTCCTTGCCAGTAACTGGGATGCAAAGACCCCAGGCGGGACAGGACCTGGGAGCCCCGGGGAAGAACAGAAACGTACCAGAACTGTTGGGCTTTGGAAGCCTTGGGCTGCAGTACTGCTAATGGCCACAAGATGGCGATAGAACACTAGCATCTGTCTCCATTAAGGAGAACTGAAGTATTTTTAAATTCGTTGTTTATTGACAAAGTCCCAGTTCTCATTTTTAAAAGGACACATGAAGAACATTTATGTGGAGTAAATAAAGTGAATTTGTACCTGGGGTAGTTTGCTTGTCCTGGACTCAGGTGAACCTGGGCTGAGATGTCAGGGTCTGTGGTGAGTGGAGGGCAGAGCCGGGCTGGGCCCCCCACTCTGGGAGAGCCCTGTAACTTTGAGACCCTCTGGGCATCTCTCCCTAGACACAGCATAATTGTTTTTGAAAAATCTTGTGTAAATCAAATCGTTGTAAAGAAGCTGGGTGCAGCCACTGTTTAAAGGAAGCGTGTAAATAATTGTACCCACAACTCCCTTGTTACTTGATCTCTCCTGTGTCAAGTTTACTTAACAGGACCTAGATAATTTTTCCTGTGTCAGTTCTCAGGCTGACCATCTTGGACTTTTCCACCAGAGCACCCCAGCTCCCAGTACTCAGCACTGGGCAGCTTGGCCCTGGCTAGGTGAAGCCAGGCCCGGCAAACACCAGGCGGTGCTGGAGACAGACCCCCCAGGATGGCCCACGAACACTGGGCCAGCCTCAGAGCCTCTGGGGAGAGGTCTGAGCCCACACAGAACCAGATCAAGGCCTACTGAGAGTTTGAGACTGCTTTGGGTCCTCCAAGAAATGATTAAACCAAAGTGGACCCACCCCACCCCACCCCACCCCAGCCTCTCTGCCCGTGCCAAACCCTGACCACAGGAATTTCTCCCCTGAGTAGGAGTCCCCAGATCAAAATCTGTAGCTTCCAAAACATTCTTCTCTCCTATGATGGGTATTTTCATGTCCAGAGCCGAGTCTCGATATTATACATGTTAGTCATGAGAAATTAAGTTTCAGGGTTCTGATTTCATAATGCCAACCGTGATGCTTTTTTCTCCTTTCTGTAAATCTAATATTCTGTGAAGGGTGTTGGCTTAATTTGACCACTAACAGTAATTCAGATCTGCTTTGTAAATATCCTTGTGTCTACTGCCAAATTCCACAGTAGCTTGTTGCCTTTTTTGTGGGATTGGAACAAGAAAAAGCCACATGGAAAAAAACATTTTTATGTATGTTGCAGATCTTGTTATTGCATAATGTCTCTTGAGCCATTAGATGAATTTCTTGTATGGATTGGTACAGAAAACAGATTATCTTTCTTAAAAAACTGGTAAGTTTTCCTTGTCACATAAGGAAAGTTATGTAACTCATTGTGCTTCCCTTTTTGCCTTGGCTTCCAGGAAGCTCAGGGTTAAATGTAATGATTAGTCTTGTAGTTGTCAGTGCTGATGACCTCCCATTCTTTTACCAACACCCTTTAAATTTCCTTGTTTTATTAGTGTGTGTGTGTGTGTGTGTGTGTGCACGCGCGCGTGTGTATTTTAATTCGTGAAAGCAGTCGAGTTGGCTTCTGGGACTCATCCAGTGGAAAGTTATGAACAAAAAATGATCACCAAAGAAGGAATTCATGTGAGACTCCTTAAATCTGAGGGTGGCACAAATTGATTCAAAGCCATTATGAGGAAGGTGACAGCAGCTCCTTTGGAAGCAGTGTGAGAAAGCCCATTCGTCTACCTGTTCCCAGCTCAGGCCTAAGCTGAGGCCCTGTTGTGGTATCTCTTTGCTGGCAGGAAAGAACTTCGGTGTTCTCCAAGTGTTGTTTTTATTTGGTTTATGGGACAGTAGCTTTGAGGACAACTCAGGCAAAACTTCGTTGTCACATACGTAGCCTGTGGCCACAGAAACACTCATATCTAGATTCCTGTGTGGGTTCTGCCGCTGAGTCACTGAACCTCTCTGGGCTTCCAGTAGACTGCTCATCAGCAAGCTGAAGGGATGGCGGGTGAGGCAGGTGACGTGGAATTAGATATTTATCCAGCCTCTAGAGGAGGGGTGGTTTTTACATTTAAAAACCAAAGGATAAATTACAAAGAAAATTTCGAGTTTATAAAAATGCAAACGTTTGCACGTTACGAAAAAAATACACCTACCAGCAAAACGAGGGCGAAGGAGAAATTTTAGTAGTAATCAAAGAACCACAGAATAAGCCAATGATGCAGTCCTATTTATTTTAGTCGAAGAAATTAGCATAACAATTTTTTAAATTCCCGGTATCAGCAGCAATATGGTGAAACTGACTTTCTGAACAGTGCTCACAGAGTAAATTTAGCCGGCCCTTTTAAAAAGCTGTTTAGAGAGTTGTGTTGGGTGTTTTTATAATATTTATAATTTCTGACCCAGACATTCTACTTCTGGGACTCCATGCCATGAAAATAAACTATGATTCAGGGGAAAATAAAAAAACTCCTGCAGAAAGATGTTTGTGGTGAGGCTGTTGATATCACTTAAAATGGAATCAATATAAATATCTGATAGAACAGATATCACAAAATGAAATAACAAGTCATTTAAAATAATGCTTCTCAACCGAAGTGTCCTATGATAGATGACTGGATAAAGAAGCTGTGGTACATATATACAATGGAATATTACTCAGCCATTAGAAGAGATGAAATACTGCCATTTGCAACAACGTGGGTGGACCTTGACATAATCTGCTAAGTGAAATAAGCCAGACAGAAAAAGTTGAAAATCACATGATGTCACTTATATGTGGGATATAAACCTAAAGGCAACAAATGAGCAGAACAAACAGAGACTCATGGACGTTGACAATAGTCTAATGGTTACCAGAGGGTAAAGGGGGAGGGTAAGGAGGGAGGTAGATGGGGTAAAGGGGGTCAAATATGTGGTGACAGAAAGAAATCTAACTATGAGAGGTGAACACACAATGTAAATATATATATGCCTTACTATTAAATGTACAACTGAAACTTACCGGATTTCGTTAACCAATGTCGCCATAAAACAAACAAACAAATAATAAGATCAATCTCCTAAAATACATAAATAAATAAATACATAAATACATAAATAAAATAATGCTTCTGATATGACTGTGGAACATGGCGAATGCTTAGGATATGATGTTGCTTGATAAAGCAAGATGTAAAATTGTATGGACATTAATTACTATCATTTCTATGCATATGGTGGTAATTTTATTTATATATATGAGACTTCAAGAGAATACAATGGAATGCAATAGTGGTTGTGTTCAGGTTCAAGAAAACAGTTTTGTTTTTGCTTTTTTTTAACCTCTTTTTCAAAATCATGATGTTATGTTACTTTTCTAATGAAAAAAATAGCTTTTTATTTTAGGGGAACATACAAGAAAACAAAGAGGTGGGGTGGGTATGTGCTTTCCAGGTTTTTAGGTTCAGACCAGTAAAATTAAGATAAAAAGCTGAGGATGGGGGTCCCAAGAAAAAATGGCTTTTTAGTTTTGCAAAGTTAAGGCCATCTAAAAATAATAACTCTTATCTACTATAAAAGTGACTTAATAATAATTTAATAAAGGAAAGGCCATTTTAACACCAAAAAGTCGGATAGACCAACTTTGCCATCCCTTCCTCGTTCCCTGATCTTGCCGAGGACCTGGGCAGCCCTGAGGGCCCTCTCTGGCACCTGGGTCAGGGTTTGGCAGCCTTCTCCCCACAGGAGCCAGGCCCGGGCTGCGACCCCAGCCAGAGTCGTCCTGACACACCCCGGGCCTCTGGGGAAGTGGCCCTCACCCGTCATTCACAAAGGCAGCAACTGAGGTCTTGGTGCCATGTCCAGAACTTCAGAGAGCAATGCTGGTTCTTAACTGGGAACTCGAGTTGGCAGTGACTTATATTCATGGAAACCAAGACACACCGCTTTCTTTCGATCACGGAGCCCCCCCTCCCGAGGGGAGACAGCTGGCGAAGACATCGCCACCACTCTAGCAGACGAAATGAAGAGTTTTCCCACTCTCCTTCTCTGTGCATGGTTGTCTGTGTATTTCGTAGTTTTTGGACAAACTGGATCTAAATCATCCCCCCCTGAGATGCTGATATCCCCACACCTTCTCCCCGGTGCTGGAGAAAGGGGAGTCTCCCAGAACCACAGAGGAGTCACTGGGCCTCACTGCACAGGACAGCTGAGCGGGGACCACCGGGGACTATTTGCCTAGTTCCCTGTAAGCGCCTGGTGGGATTGTGGCCAAGGTGAGCGGAAGGCTGGAAGGGCAGCACGTCCCCCCTCACACAGAAGGGGGACTGCAGTGTCTCCGGCACAAAGCCATCTATGTCCTCCCCATAACGCCTGTGATCCTCGAACCGAGCAGAGCAGCCAAACAAAGCACCAGGGGAGCTTTCCAGAAGCAGAGACCGAGATTCCAATTCTAGGTCTGGGATTGTTCAAAAAGACCGACAGGTGATTGCAATGCCTGACGGGCTGGAGAACAGCCACAGAAAGGTCTCGGTGAATGTTCGGTGTGTCTGGTAGGTGTGCGAACGAGGACATAAGATGGGACTTTCTATTTGTTCATTTAGTAATGTAATTTTGCACATTTCACTCCATCCCAATCTGGTGAACACTGAACTCTGATCTATGGGTGTCAGAGGTGGTCCCTCAGGGGCCTCCATGACACAATCCTTGTCTAAACTGAATTGCTTCCTCTTGGATCTGTCTTATAAACCCGGTGTTATGAGACGGGGTCCACCTCAGATCTCCCACAGGTCTGGAATGCTTCCTGGGGAGCTCTCTGGGGAGGTGTGACTGACCTCCAGCCCTCAGCCTGGGGCCTCCTGCCCCCACCTCGACGTGAGCGTGAGCGGAGTGCGTTAGTGCAGAGCAGATGGATCCAGGTGTGGTGTGACACTCATCCTTTTTTCTGGCTATCAAAGGTGCAGATAATTAATAAGAAGCTGGATCTTAGCAACGTCCAGTCCAAGTGTGGCTCAAAGGATAATATCAAACACGTGCCAGGAGGCGGCAGTGTGAGTACCTTCACACTTTCCCTGCGCCGGACTGCGGTTCTGGTTTTTAAGAAGCGGCATGAGTGTATATCCTTGCGAGACATTGCATAGAATAAACCATTCTCAGGCTCAGGGTGTCTGTGGCCCCAAGTACATGTAGCCCAGGCTCCCCACACCTGTGCCCACTGTTCTAGGAGAGGTGCCCTGCACCAATGGGTCTCCCGGCCTGCGGGGGCTTCATGGGCAGCGTAGAGAAGGTGGGTGATCCTCTCTCTGGCCTGTACCCAGAGGCGGGGTCCTCACAGCATAACACCCATCATGACCCCACTCACCACCCAGCATGGGCTTCCGGGAGCCCCACAGCCTATGTGAGGTTGGGCTGAAGGTGGCAGCGCCCGAGACGGGTCTGTCACCTCCTCCCCCATCACCTGGGCAGGTTCACTTCGAGTGGTTCCACTGTGGACAGCCGACCTGTTTGTTCTGAGCAGACACGAAAGTCTTCCTGTCCTACCTCAGAGCAAGAGAAGTCCAGGCTCTGCTCATGTTCATCTCCTATACTCGTGAGGGGCGAGCAGATTTCTAAGCCTCTTGGCTCATTGTTAAAACCAGCTCCAGCCCCTGGCAGAGACTCAGACGCAAAAGAGCCCAGCAGAAAAGTACACCAGGAAACCCGCCTGCAGCCCCGGGTTGACGGAGATGCTGCTTTGGGCCCTTTTATGTTTGGCTTCCTCCAAACGTCCCTGGGGACTCCCTGCATCCCCAGTGCATGTGTCCCTGAGACCTGGGGCTGGCATCCTCACGGCTCACCTCCCCCACGTGATCAGCTCTGCTGTCCTCCCGGCTGTCCCGTGTTCACCTACGGTGGGTGCACACTCGTCACCCTAAGGCTCCCCTTCTCCACAGCCTCCTCCTCACTGCCCCAGCCTAACACACTGCGGAGCAGGAGGTATAAGACCCCTTGAGGGCCACCCCTGGGGAGGGGATAATTTCTGAGAGCAGGCATCTCACTCGTGGCTGGCAGCCCAGGGTGGCAGGGGTCACCCCTGGAGCACGCGCTCCCCAGAAAGTGCACAGCCTGGGCAGCACGTTATCTGCGTCCAGCCCGAGGGTTTATTCTTGCAATGTGCTGCTGCCTCCTGCCCAGAGCCCCTGACCCTGGGTGGCGGGCGCTCACCAAGGGCTGCTGCATGGCGTTTCCTCCACGCTTCCTCGCCAGTGTCTGCTGTGTCTCTCCCGTCCCCCAGTCCCTGCTCTCCTGTCCCACTGCCACCTTGTCTTCTGCCAGAGACGGAAAGAGAAGGTGTGGGGGCCACCCCACCCCCACTCCAGCCACGATCTGTTTTAGCTTCGACTCCTGGTTCTCTGGCTTTGCTGCACACTCCTCCAGCCAGAGCAGGAAGGCATGTGCCTTCCGGTTTTACTGGTGTCTGGTCGCTAGCGGGAGGTTGCGCTGGCGAGGCCGAGGCCAGGGGGTCCAGCGGGCCACAGAGAGCGGACAGCCCCATCAGGAGGAAGTTGGGAAGAGAGAGTACATTCCCACTGCTGATGGCAGTTACGGGGTATCAGGGGACTTCCTCGGGGCACCTCCTGTTTGTCCTGCTTTCTCTGCCAGCCTGTGGGCTAACCTATGACCTGGCAAAGAGACACAGGTTATCCCAGGTTGGCCCTAAGCACTGTCCTTGGCCCGTGTCCACAGCTTGTCTGCAGTAGGAGCCTTTGCAGAAAGCTGTTCCCCTGGTGAAAGGTGGCGGGGGGGTTACAAGCCCCTGCACAATGTTCGCCCTGGACCCCTGGCCCTGGGCTCCAGCCTCTGGCTTGTCGTCCCCTCTCCAGCCTGGAGGTGACGTCCCAGCAGGCAGGCCCTGCTCCTTCTCCAACCACCTTGCAATCCTCGCTGCCGCCGGGCTCCCCGCCAGGCCCCGGCCTCCTCTCCCCCGGCCCGGCCTCCTCTCCCCTGGCCCAACTCTCCCCCGGCCCGGCCTCCTCTCCCCCGGCCCGGCCTCCTCTCCCCCGGCCCGGCCTCCTCTCCCCCGGCCCCGGCCTCCTCTCGACTCCCTCACCGCCTCCCTGGCTCCCACCCTCGCCCGTTCCTTTCCTCCGTCTGCCGTCCCAGGTTCCCCTGCACAACCCCGCCCTCCTCCCCTCACAAGCTATTTCATCCAGCCTGAAGGGAAGAAAAGGAGGCCTCGGTCACTCCGACATTTACTTCCATCTCTCCCTCATGGGAGGGGATCCCATAGCCCCTCGCCCCCACCCCAGGGCACACGCTCTCTCCCGGACCTCAGAATCACTCATCCCCACTGTCACAGGTGCAGGCTGCCACACCTGTGTGCTCCCACCCTCCCTCCACCTGCTGGCGCACACAGCCCACGTCCACCTGTCGGCCTGTCAACTCTCCACCAGTTAATGGCACATGCCAACATGACTCTGATTAACTGAAATAATCTGGGATTGTTCCAGATGATTTAGACCTAAGTAGAAACCCCTCCCTTTTTCTGGTGTCTTTGTTAAACTGAATCTCAGAGGAGGCCATCTCTCTCCGGGGTAACTCCAGGGCACGGGGCAGGAGCCAACAGGTGATTGGCCTCCTGCACCCTCAGGTGACCTCACACGAGGTCACTGCTGGGAAATGTCCCTCAGGGACCGTCTGGAGCCCCGCTTACAGCCACGGCTTTGTAGAGACTTCCTTCAGGAGACCCATCTGCCGATGCGGAGTCCCTCGGGGGTGCCCCCTCCAGGATGGGGGTGCCCCCTCCGAGAAGCTGGTTCTCACGCTGACATCAGCAGGTGGCACAGGGGCCATTCCCCTCCGGAGTGTGGGCAGTGTGTCGGGGCCACACGGTGGACCCTCGTGCCTCGTCTGCGCTCTGGAACCCGAGGCCTCCCTGTATGTGCGTGTCCGGGTCTGCTTGCTGAGACACTAACCTTCTGGGTTTCTGCTGGGCCACCTGTCTTTCCTGTTGGTGTCACTTGGCTTCTTTCAAAGGTAAAGAACTGAGATGTCCAGGACACTCAGGCAGCAGCTGGCTCGTACCTCTGTGTGGCCGCAGTGCTGCGGGTCCTGCTCGCTGACCGCTGACCGTCGTTGCTCTTGCTGTGGGGGTGCTGGGGTTTCCGAAGCTTCTCCTGGGAGAAAGCCCGCCTCTGCGCCCTCACGGCCCCCTCCTCGCTGAGGCCCGGCAGATCCGGCCCCCTCGCTTTCCAAGTGCTGCGCGAACATCACGTCGATCTCTGCTTTCTCTACGTCCGCGCTGAATGTAATGTCAATTTCCCGTTAGGAAAGAGAGTGACTTCTTTACATGTGTTTGCTACACAAATGGCATGGGCTCTGCACAATGACAAAGTATCCTGTTTTTCCCCCCGAGAGTCTTTGTTCTGGGGGACTGAAGGCACTGGTCTCACTGTTATTTTGTGAAGACCCAGCTCCCTTGGGGCAGGGTTAGCAGAATTCCAGCCGTTTTTTCCACCGTGATGAGGGCCTGCGCCCCCTGGCACACGGGACACTGTCCGAGCAGGGCCTGGACTTACACAGCTGCTTTTCATTGTGCTACGCCCATAATAAAATAATCCTATTTTGTTCTCTTTGTCCACCCACCCCCAACTCTCTCCCTTCCTCCCTCCCCTCTCTCTCCCTCTCTCTTCCTCTCTCTGTCTCTCTCTGTCTCTGTCTCTCTCTCTCTCACCTCCAGGTGCAAATAGTCTACAAACCAGTGGACCTGAGCAAGGTGACCTCCAAGTGTGGCTCATTAGGCAACATCCATCATAAGCCAGGTAGCCCTTGAGGGTGGAGTGGGCAGGGAGGCCCGGGAGGTGGGGCAGGACTGGGTCACGTCTGCTTGAGTGGCTGGGGGAGTTGATAGGATGGGCTATCAAGGAGAGCGCTGAGGGTGGAACTTGCTGGGGCCCGGGAGGTGTGGCTGTCCTGTCTCACTCTCCTGTGCCGGGCCATGCTGGCCCAGACAAGGTGAGGAGGGAGGGCAGATGCTGGCCCTAAACTCTATCCTGTGGCTCTCCAAGCAGGCTGCCCACAGGGCCTCTAGAGCCTGGGAAGGGCTTGATCTGGCCCCTAAAGTCTGGCTGTGTGGGTGTCCCAGCCCAGTCCCCACCTAACCAACATGGGGGACACTTCATCAGCTGCACCAAGGCGTTGCCACACCTTGCTGTCACTTTTTTGAACAGAAAATGATACTGTTGGCCCTCCGCCATGCTTTTCCTTCCCCTCCCCCTCCCACATCGTAGAGAAATTCACGCTGGCTATAGATCTTTCTGTGACTGTGGAAATGTTCTATATCTGTGATGTCCAGGGTGGCAGCCACTAACCACACGTGACTGTTGAGCACTCGCCATGTGGCCAGGGCAACATCTTTTTAAATTAAAATTTAATTAAACGAGTTTTATTTAATTAAAATTTAAGTAGGCACCTGTGTAGCTTGTGGCCACCGTCCTGTACAACACAGATCTGGATTCAGACTCCCGCCTACGAGTCCTGAGCAGGGACTTCTGCCTTGGTCAGGCCCTCAGGGCAGAGATCTTTACTGGAACCATTACTGTGGGAAGAGAAGGCCGTCAGAAGCAACGTCCAGAATGTGTCTCATTTTCTGGCTGCTTTGGACATTTTGGGGGGTTTAGTATCTCCCAGTGTCACCATCCTGCCACACTGTGAGCAGCTTTCTTGGGTGGCTTTATTTTTCCTGAGAGTAATGTACAGTTGGCCCTTGAAAACTCGGGGGTTAGGGATGCCTGACCCCTCATGCCATCGAAAATCTGCATGTAACTTTTGACTCCTCCAGAACTTAACCCCTTATAAGCCTACTGTTGACAGGAAGCTGTACCTGATAACATAGTCGATAAACACATATTTTGTATGTTATATATATATATACTGTATTCTTACAATAAAGTAAACCAGAGAAAAGAAAATCATAAGGAATAGGCACAGTATTTATTGAAAAAATTCAAATACGAGTGGACTTGCGCAGTTCAAACCCATGTCGTTCAAGGATTAGGTGTGGTTCGCCTCTTCCTCAGGCCATGTCTGTCCGTGTTGGGTGGACATCGAATGTCTGGGGAGAGAGAAAGGGTCGGGGCCCTTCCTTATTTAGGATGCGTTTTGCCTGTTTAATTCTGAGGTCTTACAGGGCTTTTTAGCTTCAGGATGTTGACACAGAAAGACTTCTCTTGTTGGAAGCCAACCAGGTTAGAATTTAGAATCATTTCTCCTGGACCGAGCTTTCATTTACCTTTATATTGTCTGAGGAGGGAGAGTTTTCTGAGTAAATATTTGATGCGCAGCTTGATTAGAGAGACGAAGAAGAGAACTGTTTTCTAGCCCTGTGGAAGGACAGACCAGTGCCCAAAACCGTATTCCGAACAAAGGAGAGTCTTGCCTGCTCCCAGAGCTTGGTGTCTCTGCAGAACTCTGAGTAGCCCTGGTTCCAGGCACCGAGCTCTTGTGTGTGTTGTGTTCCAGGAGGTGGCCAGGTGGAGGTAAAATCTGAGAAGCTGGACTTCAAGGATAGAGTCCAGTCGAAGATCGGGTCCCTGGATAACATCACCCACGTCCCCGGCGGAGGGAATAAAAAGGTAAAGGAGACAGGGCAGGGAGGAGGCTGCACTCGGATGTGGGTGTGAATTGAATCGGGTGGACAAGGCTGGTCCAGTTTTCCAGAGGGAGGAAAGCCAAGGATCCCGGAGGGACTGGCTTGTTGTGGATTCTCAGCAACCACCGGGACTATGGGGCGTGCCTTTAGTGGCCTGTTGCAAGTCACCAGGAGCTTTAACAAATTTGATGCCTGGGCCCCACCCTGGAGATTCTGACTTAATTGATCTCGGGGCACAGACTGGGTGCCTGGACTCTTTAAAGCCCCCAGGTGATTCTTTGGTAGGGTCAAAGGCGAGAGGCACTGTCCTAGGCCTTGTGAGTGGCCAGCATCCACAAAAGGAAATAGCCATTCCTAAAGCCAGCTCCAGTGCACCAAGAACAAGTCATGGGAACATAACCTAATTTTCTAAGTGGGTCACTAGGCAGTTAGAGCAAAACAGTGATGTTGAAATCCAGATTTGGGCAACGCCTCCGCCCACCTGTCACGGAAGTGTCCGTGGGGAGGCTGCCGGACCTTGGCATTCCCGGAAGTTTCTAGAGTCTCGGGCCTTGCCGTGGGTCTGTGTGAGCGTGGGGGCTGGGTGGCACCAGAGTGTGTGTGGCCCAACACAGGATGCGGTCTTGTGGCTGTATTCTTCTCATATGCATAAACGCAGACATCCTCTGGGGGTTCCCACTAACGCCTGCCCCGAAGGCCTGAAGTGGCTCACTCTCCAGTCTTTCATGTCCCCCAGCAGCTGACTGAGGAGTGGCGGAGGGGGAAGGGATGTCCCAGAATGGGCACAGAATCTGAGACCCAACCTGACGTAAGAAAGGATGCTGCCCAAGGTGGCCCAGGTGGTTGGAAGTAGTGGCAGAGCCATCTCACCAGATGCTTGGTGACAGCTGGGAGTCCCCATGGCAAATCTCCAGGCCTCCCCCAATCCCCACTTCAGGCAGGCAGCCCCACGCACCACCTCCACCTCGGATTCCAAACAGACAGGCACAGCCCGTCCTGCATTTCGGTGAAAGCCCGACCCAACAGTGTAGTTTCAGAGAAGCACTTGCTGCTATGGTCTTAAAGCAGAGATGGCAAACTGAGACGTGGGGACAGACCTGACCCCTAGACAGCGACCCCCAGAGGCTGAAGGGAGGACAGGTACTGGCCCTTGGGTGGCCTTTTACTCTGTGTTTCTCCACAGCACCCCTCCGGTCTCCCCGACCCCCAGGTGGACCTAAAGTGGCCTTTTCCCTTCACACTTGCACATCCCCGGCTTCCCAAGGCTCAAGGGTGCATCTCCATGACCGGCCCCCCCACCCCCCGCCCCCCCTGACTGAGGAGGCTGCAGGCCCTCAGGGAAGTGGGGCAGGGCCCTGTCCTCTGGGAAGTGGAGAAAGTTCTACAGAAGTCCAGCACCCTGCTCCTTTGGCTCACCCACTCCACCCTGGTTCAAGGTGGGGCCTCCCTTCTCCAGGAGCTTTAAAGATACCCATGCCCACAGAGAGTCCACTTGAACGAGTCTGGACAGGCCCTGGGCCTCTGTGGAGGAAGGTCTCTGCCCCTGTCTCTGGAAGCTTCTATGTCCTAAGAAAAGCTCTGGGCTTGACTCTGCTTGGAGCTGTGACCTGGGCGAGAGCAGTAAACATTCTCAGCCTGTTTCTCCTATAGCAAAATGGATAGACATTCACATCCCAGGGTGGTTGCGAGACCCAGATGAGATGGTGTTCTGGAAGGTTCCTATACTTTGCAGTCATCTAAGAACATGAGTTAGAGTCAAGTCTGAGTCTGAACTTCTGTTTTAACTCATCTCTGTGAGGTGAGCTAGAACAGAAGTGAGGCCCCGCCCTGCCCACTGCTCAGGAGACAGTCCCGGTCCCAAAGGGTCCCCTCGTATTCAAGTCCCCCCGTTTCCTCCTGTGATGAGCAAAATCGCTCACAAGCAGTGGAGCACAGGACCCCCGCTGCCTGAGTTCCTTTCAGCTTGGGGGATTTTTGGATATTCTCAGGACCTTGTCACTTTTTTCTTATGAACAAAGCTTATAAAAAAAACATTAACAAATGTTCTTATGTCAAAAGGCCTTTCAAATGAAGCAATATGGAGGGTGCTTTAGTCAAAGCAGTGACCCGAAATGAACAAAATAAGCATATAGCTTAAATGGGAGCCTGGTTATTCTCTTCGTCCACATGCGAGCATGCCGCCGCAGCAGCTCTTCCTTCTCCGGGGTCTGCAGACCACTAAAATCGTGTGGAAAAATTGTGACGTGTGTATGAGTGCAAGCCTGCATGTACGTACATTTTTCTTTAAAGCAGTCTTAGAACTCCAAAAAGGTAGAGAATTACTGTGTCTGCTACGTCAGGGCTCATCAGGGGAGAATTATTTTTGTACCTCTCGCATCTCTAGCTAATGCCCTCTGAGTTTCCCAGGGATCCTTTGGAGCTCAGAGCCCTGGGGCTCCTGGCTACGTCATCACTTCTCTACTTTAAAAAAGGGCTATGTAGCCCCGTGTTCTCCGGCACACCTAACCGGCTGCCGCCACCTCCGGGCTCATCAGTCACTGGCAAAGGCGGGGAATGTGTGTGGTTCATGGGCAGGCAGCAGTGGCTCTGGGAACGTTCCTTCATCTCCAGCTTCTCCTCCAACTCTCTCATTTGCAATTGGGTAATATCTACCCAAATAAAATGTGCATGACCTACTAGCATTTCTACTTCTAGGATACACTTACACATGTGTGAAATGATGTGCGCGCAAGGTTATTCATACACAGCATCGGTCATGATAGTAAAAGACTAGAACAGGCTAAATATCCATCCATCGAGGAATGGATAAACGCGGTCCATCTGCTATGGTGGCATACCACGCCGCCAGCAACAAGCATGAAAGAACTATATAATGATAACGGACGGCAAAGCATGTGGATATTGTTAACATATACACACACACATATTTATATACTCACACATACACGTGTTTGTTTATAGTGGTCACTGACTCTGGGGAGAGGAACAGGGTGGCATGGAGGCAGGTGACGGAAGAACCCAGCACAAGTATTTGCTATTGGAAAATGATCCAAACCATGGTCAGCACCGCCCCAGGCCAGTCGGTGGGCAGGGCTTGCCATCCTGGGCTCTTCATCTCACCCTCCCTCCCCTCCTCTCTTGCAGATCGAAACCCACAAGCTGACCTTCCGTGAGAACGCCAAAGCCAAGACAGACCACGGGGCGGAGATCGTGTACAAGTCTCCCGTGGTGTCCGGGGACACGTCTCCGAGACACCTCAGCAACGTGTCCTCCACGGGCAGCATCGACATGGTAGACTCGCCCCAGCTCGCCACACTAGCCGACGAAGTGTCCGCCTCCCTGGCCAAGCAGGGTTTGTGATCAGGCCCCCCGGGGCGGTCAATAATCGTGGAGAGAAGAGAGAGAGAGTGTGGAAAAAAAAAGAATAATGACCTGGCCCTTCGCCCTCTGCCCTCCCCCAGCTGCTCCTCACAGATCGGTTAATCGGTTAATCACTTAACCTGCTTTTGTCGCTCGGCTCTGGCTCGGGACTTCAAAATCAGTGATGGGAATAAGAACAAATTTCATCTTTCCAAATTGATGGGTGGGCTAGGAATAATAAAATATTTTTCAAAACACTTTAAGAGACGACCACACCCAACATTTCCTTGGGCAATTACTTTTGATTCTTTTTTTTTCCCCTCTGAGTAGAAGAGGGAGGAGAGGCTCTGAAAGGTGCTTTTGGGGAATTTCAAGGGACTGGGGGAACCCTTCCTCTGGCTCCGTCCTGGGGGTGTCAAAGAGGCAGCGACAACAACAAAGGATTTGACACTTGGTGGTTGGTGGAGCCACAGGCACATTCGAACTTGTGTGAGCGGGAGGGGGAGGGGACGGGATGGGGCAGGGTGTGGGTGAGATGCAGGAGAGGCTGAGGTGGAGGGAGAGAGGGAGGGAGGGAGGGAGAGCGTGGGAGAGGGAGGGCGTGAGAGGGAAAACGTGGTGGGAGAGGAGCTGCTGCTCCCAGCCTGGACGGGCAGCAGGCAGGGCAAACAGCCTCCGCAACACGCAGCCAACTCGGCCCGAGTGGCCTTCTCGGTGGCCCGGGATCTGCTGCAGGTCGGTGTGCCGCCCTCTGGAGGGCAGTCCCTCCCACACTGTGAAGGCACAGTGGGCAGGAGAAGGCTGACTGGTGGGAGGGTGGCACCCTGTGGGTTACTTCCGCAGAGAAGACTGACCTCAAGGTCCTGGGTCCTGGCCTCTTTCTCCCAACCTACGGGGAAGGGGGTCGGGTCCTGAGCCGAGGGGCTTCCTCCCGCCCCACGGAAACCCTGTTTTGTTGAGTTCTGAAGGTTGGAACTGCAGCCACGATTTTGGCCACCTCACAGATTTGGGACTTTAGGGCTAACCAGTTCTCTTGTAAGGACTTGTGCCTCTAGGGGGACACCTGCCTGTTCCCAAACCTGGGCCTCTGGCAATTCTGGAGTGTGTGCGTGGGGGTCTTGGAGGGGTGGGTCCTGAGCCTCCTATCCCTCCCACGGCCACTGCAGCCACCTGTCTGCCCCTGCTACGCCCGTGTGTCTGTTATGCAGAGCTCAGTCACTGCCTGTACCCCTCATTATGTCACACTGTCCTGAGTTCCCAGCCTCACCAAACCCCTTCTCAGTCATGGATGTTGTTGGGATGTGGGAGGCACCTACTCTAAACTAAGGGTTGAAATCAAGGGAAGGCAAAGGCACAAGGTGGGACCTCAGTCTCTCCGTCTAAGTTACATTCATCCAACTGGCATGTCCCTCACAATGAACCTGATGACCTTATTCAGTTCCCTGTCCCCAACCTCCCATCACAGATGTGAGTGGGAGGGGGGGTGTGGGAGGAGGGCTCGGCAATGACCCTGAGTGTGGGCTTGGAGAGCCTTTTCCTCCCAGGAGGCCCGGTCCCCTTCCTGTGTTGAGCTGGCAGCGGGTTGTGTGTCCTGGTTGCCAGAGATGGCGCCAGAATAGACAGGCCCTCAGGGCTAAACCCGATTCCCTCTGACCCCCACTCCCACCCCAGCTGTGACTGCCAGCCTCTCAGAGAGCCCAGCCGCTGCTCAGCCCCAAGTGCATATAATCAGCTCTCCATGCCCCCCAAAGGGGAACATGCCCCCTCGGAAATGGTTCTCGCCCCATCCCAGCTGGAAGCAACGCTATCTGTCCTGCTGGAGCAGCTGAACATATACATAGAAGTCGCCCTTCCTTCCCTGTCAGCACCCTGTCGCGTTGTAGTCGGATCTGTCTGTTTATGCTTGGATTCACCAGAGTGACTATGATAGTGAAAAGAAAAAAAAAAAAAAAAAAAAGGACGCATGTATCTTGAAATGCTTGTAAAGAGGTTTCTAACCCACCCTCATGGGGGTCCTCAATGTCTCCCAGTCCGCCTGCTGGGACTCAGCTCCAGGAGGCCAATGTGGCTCTACCCTGTTGGGGCCTCCCAGTTTTTGAAAGGCTTTCTTCAGCATCTGGGACCCAACGGAGACCAGATTTTGACATCTGAGAACCCTCAGTTGAGAAGGCCTGAAGCACAGGACTAGGACGGAGGCTGTGGTGACCCCGCCCCGCCCCAAAGGGCTTGCCTTTGTCAGGGCAGAGCCCTGTGTCTTGTGGCTGGTCTGTTTTGCAGCATGAAGATGTCCCTCTCTGGCCACAACCTGGAGAAGCCTCACAGCCCCGAAAGAGGGTCTTCTTACAACTTCCTGCGTCGCAAGAAAAATGAAGCCAGTGCCACCTGGGGAAAGGTCTGCAGCCCACCTCCCTCCAGGCTCTCAGGAAGGGCAGCCCGGGCCTCCCCACCAAAGGGCTCTACAGCCACAGCAGGGGTTGGCATGAACAGCCTGCCCTGAATGGGGCCCCAGCTGCCTGACTGAGGAAGGTTGACAAGTCAGGAGACACCATTCCCAAAGCCTTGGCCAGAGCCCCTGCTGACCTTGCACAAGTCTCATCTGCTGCCACCAGGAAAGGGAAGCAGCTTTTGTAGAAAATAGCTGTTTAAAGAAACTCAGCAACCTCAGGCCCAGTTCTGCCACTTCCGGTTTGAGCAGTTTAAGGCACCCCTCCCTGGTGGTGGGGGAGTGAGGTGGGAGGGGTCCAGGGCGTCCTCTCTAGGGCTGGAGGCTTCATTTGCAGCCAGAGCTTTCCTTGCAAGGAATCATCTCAGCCCAGAACTTTCCACTGTGAGGCTCCCCACTGTCCTTTGAGTCCCAGCAAAAAAAGGAAATGTGTTTTAAAGATTTGGTGGCTGTTGAGATTGTGGCCCCTCATTACTGCCACTGGTTTATGGCTGCATTTCTTCTTGGATTTCTGCCTTCCTCTTCCTGCAGGTCCTGTGCCCTGTTCAATACCTTATTCTGAGGTCCTTAAGTGGAGGGCCCTGGAATCTCCCTTGTAGGGTGGGTTACTGGGGTCAGCCTCCAGATCATGGTTTAGAGTGACTAGGTCAGTGCTGGCAGGGAGATTGCAAAGGGACGCTGGCTTGTGACCTTAACTGAGGACAATCCCCCAGGGGCTGGGCACTCACCTCCCTCCTCACCCTCCCCATTGTCCCACCTCCAGAGTCAATGTCCTTTGGGTGGGCTAAATAGGATATGCTACATGCTTGGTTCCTTCAAACTCTCCACTCTTATCAATAGTTCCATTTAAATTGACTTCAGTGGTGAGACTGTATCCTGTTTTCGATTGCTTATTGTGCTGTAGGGGGGAGGGGGGAGGAACCTGTATGATAGTTACCATGGGCAAAGGAAGTCTTGGAGTGCAGCAGGTGAACTGCCTTGTAACCCTTTTCTTCATGATTTTCACAGCTGCTAGAGGTCCTTGGGGCTTCGCCTTTCCATTGACAGGACTCCCTAGTGCAGCAGGCTGCCAGCTACTTCCCATCTTCTTTCAGGCCAGGTGCAGGAGGTGCGGATTGGGGAGGAATCTGGATATGGTTGCCCTGGCCTCTTGCCAGGTCCCAAGCCCACAATCATGCCTCCCGAAGACCCTGACATCCTTTCTTCTAAGCATGGGCACCTGTATCATTTTTACCACTGGCTCTAGACACGCAGCCTGTATCTAACGGCTGCCAAGATCTCTTCCTTCACTCTCTTTTATCTTTGTCCCCCAAGTAAAGCCAAGAGGTGGGGATGAGGGCAGAGGTTGAAGACCATCAGCAAGTTCCATCTACAGATCTGTGGCTTCATGAGACTAGTTGCTCTTCAGTTTTGAAAAGGGTTACCCTGGGTGCTGACCCAGTCTCACCTCCTAATGGACTTTTAGCCCGTGAATTCGCAGTGCTGGGCAGGACAATTCTGGCACTTGCAAGTCCCATGATTTCTTCAATAATTTTGAGGGTGGGGGGAGGGACATGAAACCATCTTAGCTTAGCTTCCTGTCTGTGAATGTCCATATGGTGTATTGTGTGTTTTAACAAATGATTTACACTGACTGTTGCTGTAAAAGTGAATTTGGAAATAAAGTTATTACTGATTAAATAAGGGCTCCGTGCATGGATGGATTCAAAGGACAAGAAAATGACATAGCATGTATAATTTTAAGTCCTTCCTAGCCTTGGAAAACTGAGCTCAGTACAGGGAATGACAATAATGTTAGAACCCGGACATTAGGATTTACGAGCTCTCTCTGGGGCCGCAAAGGTGAAAGAAGAGTTCTGACTTTTCATTTTCAGCTGGTTGTCTCGTTCTGGTGGCGGCGCACCATCCTGGCCCAACTCAGAGGACAATACCCTGTGGTTGAGCTCACAAGGATGACCTCAGTTTGTAAGCTGTGGACCAGTTTGTATTCAAACCTGAGAAGGCAGGTGTGGGTGTAAGAAATCTTTTCGTCCCTGGTATATTAGCTTAGATGTCTGGGGCTAAATATAAAGCAGAATTAGGCCTCTAGGGTGAAGGAATAGCTTAGAATCCTTCTCGGCTTAGAGAGCTGCCTTTCTCTCCTTTGGAGGTTTATTACAGATTGGGAAATGTGTCTGCTGAAATCGAGATAGGGATACCAGCTAGCCCCTAGCAATGCCACAGAGAGGTAACAAAACAGTAACCCATCACATTAATTGTTCTTTGGTCATCAGGACAAGGTCATAACACTGAACCCTTAGATTTTCAGTTCCAAAGTATTTCTTCTCTTAGTTTTTCCTGATGTGTTTTAGCCACTGCAGACAGAAGCTCAAGTAGAGATCATAACTGCAACTAGAGGAGCATCAACAGGGCCGTCAGAGAAATGCTACCTCAAAACGCCTGGCTTTCATAGCCAGGATAGGCAGCCTCACTGGCTGTCATGCAAAAGAGGAGTAAAGAAAAATCCAGGCCTGCCCACTTATTCATCTGGTACAAAGGAAAGCCCTTAGCTTCCTTAGAAAAAAGAAACAGGTAGCAGGTGAGAAGTGGCTCAGGCTCCATGAAAGGTATATATTCCCAATGGCCCCCAACCCCAGAAAAGGTCCATGGCAAAAAGTGAAGCCTCCATTTTAAGGAACAATTTAGGACATACAATGTCATACTGCTGATCTCACTAAAGGAGAACAGAACACTGAGCCAACAGGTCAATAACAACCAAGCAAAAGAAAAAGTAGACACATCTTACACAGACTCCTCTCCTCTCCTCGGGGCAGCCCTAGCCTCCCCGACCTGTGCAAACAAACACGCCCTCCCTCTGGCGACCATCACATGACCCTGCCAGGTGCCCAAAAGACAGGGTTCAGAGCAAGTCAGAGGACACCAGAGAACTGCTCCGGCAGGGCCAACTCCTAAGTTGCCACGACTACCATGTCCAATTGTCAAGAAAGGCCCAGCACACAACATTCGGTAACTTTTTTTTTTATTATTTTTTTCAATTTTTCCTTCCTTTTTTTTTTAAGCACTAAGTCTGTGCTTTGCGAACAGAATCAAGACATTAACAAAGATCAGCTTCTCGGAAGAAAAGCGTTTCTATAGAACAAAGACAGCTACATGTTGCGCTGCCAATACACAGCTCGAAGCAGGAAAAGAAAATATTTACAAAATACAAGTTTTTTTTTCCATTTTTTTTTTTTTTACAATGCTAAAAGGGTTATTCAGAATTTTCAACCTTATAAATAGAAGAAGCACTTTATGCATAGGGATATGGTGCATTATTGTTTTTTAAAGAAATGACAAACCCTTTAACTTGCAAACAGAATCAAAAAAAATCACTAATGTTGAAAATTGTGAAAAAACCCCAACCATTAAGCAGTTTGTCTACTATTTTTATACGATTACAAAATGGCCAAAGGGCAAAAAAAAAAAAAAAAAAAAGTCCTTATTGCCCCCTTTTTGGTAATGTGATCATACATGAGACAGGCACAAGGTTGACCAAGGGGGGGGGGGGGTGATCGTGGGGGAGTGATGGGAACCACAGTTAGGACCTGACAATGTTCCACAGGCAAGGAGAGCGTGAAAGAGGAAGGGCCTGACACTGACAGGGAGCAGGATGGGCAGAAAACATGACCAAATAAATCAGTCAGTGAAAACAGAATTACAGAGAAGATGGCTGCTCACTCCCAACGCCCTCAGTGTGCAGAGGAGTGGGAACAGAGGTTAAGCAGTTCTAACCCCACCTTCATGGACCAGGATAGGCAGGAAGGACTGGTGTGTGTGTGGGGTATACATGGGGTGGGAGAACAGACGAGAAGGCATGAAGGGGCAGGATGGGGACCTGAGCAGCCGCAGCCAGGTTACTGCAGTTAAGGGTCAAAACAGAGATGACCAAATGCAGCGGAAACCCTAAATAGGTCTCCAAGACCTGGGTGACGGGGGGAAGCCATTCTGTCAGCTGAGAGCTCAGAACAGCTGGCAGTTATGGCCAACAGATTGTAGTGGGGGTGCTTCAGCACAGATGACCAAAGGGGACCCATCTTGGAGGGTCAGAGTTGAGCCAAGCCACAGATGGAAGAAGAGGGGACGGGAAGGAAGGGGGTAGGAGCCCAGAGAGTGCTGCTCTCTCCCACCTTAACCTCAGGTAGCAACACTGAGCTGGAGCTTTCCATTCCCTCTGCCCACGTGGCCATTCCACCCTGCCCGTAGGTGCGAGGGAGCCGGTGAGCATCAAACATCGCTAAGTCCAGTGATTCAACAGTGCAGAGGACGTGCCAGGACAGGCCAGCAGGGTCTTATCCTGAATTTGTTTGCCAACTGAAGGAAGTGCTCAGGTGTGTGACAACAAAACATGGAAACCAAAACCAAAACAAAAATCAAAACGAGAAAAAGAAAATACCAAAGTAGAATCTAAATTCCTTAAATTCACTAAAAACTGTGAAAATTTCCGGCATATGATGTTTGAATATCAAACGCAGAGATTTCTGAAGCTTTAATGCCAAGTTAGTGAGTCTGTTTAGATTCTCATATCCCGCTCATCTGTGAGTTGGACGCTGAGCTGTGACTGCTGCTGCCAGATGCCGACTCTTGAGGGCGACAACGGGAGGCGAAGTGGGTGCCACTTCTGTCTCCCGGCCAGTCTTGCTGCCTGAGGTGCGCCGAGTGCAGCGGGCTGCCCGCTCCTGTGCATCCAGTTGGTCCTCACACTCTGCTTGGGGACTGTAGGCCAGGGGGAAGGTTCGCCGCTCCCACGGCTGGACGGACTGTGGGCAGACAAGGTGCCTTGGTGAGGACCCCGTCTCGGCCTGCCTCCTGCCCCAAGGCCCTGTCTCAAAATGTTGTGGACTGGAGTTCATGACCAGTCTCTCTCGAGTTCCTGGGATGATTTGGGAAGACCCCTCAGAGTGGGCACCCTTTTGACAATGGCCAGTTCCATGGTACCTTCAGAAGGTCAATTTTAAGTGTAGCCCCTTGTCCCCACCAAAAAGTGGAGGGGGGTCATAAGGTGAAGGTCCATCTTCAGCAGGTGCTGTCCCTTCGCAACCCCATCCCCCACCCCACCGACCCTATGCAAAGGCAGCATCCCTCACCTGTTCATCCAGCCCTAGCTCTGGTGTGGAACAACGGGTGTCCTCACTGGCTAGGTGTCGCAGAGTGTCCCGAGCCACAGGGGTGAGGGGAGCTGAGTGCAGTTCCGGGCTAATGGGGCTCCTAGGGGACTGACCATGGGAGAACTCCGACAAAGAGTGGCTACTACTGACATCAGGAGAGGCGGGCTGGGGAGTGGAGGGGTTGGCACTGCCCAGTTGGGGGGTTGTCCGGCCGTCTGATGACCTGTAAGACCTGTACACCAAGAAGTGAAAATCGGAATGTCTGAGTAATAGGAAATATCGAGTATGTTTATTTTGGGGGGTGGGGAGGAGGCATCCCAACCAGAGAAGCCAAAGTAGACTGACACCAACAGTTCTTTACTAGGAACCACAAATTCTCTCATTTCCTCCTCACTGCCGTGTACAGAGGTAGCTATAGAATGTGACATCTAAGAACTGTGTATGCCTATCACCCCAGAGAAAGCCAGGACTGAACAATGCCAGGGGCTAATCCCTGCTCAGTGCCCAGCGAATTCACAGGAGAAGCAAATTAGTCATGACTTTGAAAATTGTGGTCAAAGAAAAAGGCAAAAATGAGAGCCTAAATTTTTACACTTGAGAACCCTGAGGGCTTCTGCTGCTGCTAAGTAATGGGAGACAGGGTGGGACAGTTCTTTCAAGCAGGGCCACAAACCCACAGTCCACTGTCCAAATGGAAGGGTAACTTGTGTTTGAAGCTTCCAAAGCCCCTCTGGTTAAATCATTACAACCCCCAAACGGCCTCCAAATGTCACAGAGCCAGCTCTCGGGGCCCAGGAGATCACTAGAGTTTGTGAGAACTGAACAGCACCCACTCAGCAAGAACCTAGCATTTGATTGCTTATACCCTCATTAAGTCCAATGTGCGTCAAGGAACTTCTGCATTCTTGGCCACTGCCAGTGGATGAATACAAAGAGCAAGCAAGAAGCAGTGGCAACTGTCCACGGACACGGATAGGGCCCACACTCCCCGTCCCATCACCTGCTGCCCCGACGTTGGGGTGGCACACTTGTGGTCCACAGCCACCGAGCCCTCTCCATCTCCTCACATTTGGCATGCAGGGCGGCGAAGGCTGCATCAGATAGGTCCTCGATCTGCAACAGAGCAGCTTCATTGATCCCCTTTCCTCTCAGAAGCTGAGTGTAAGTATGTGTAGATTAACTCTAGAGCCAGCTCCACCCCATACTAGGGCCTTCCTGGTTCAAACAGGAATACAATGAGCTTGCATCTGACACCTACAGGTGTCATCTGGACATATATACCCACTTGCGTATAAGTGCTCTAAGAGAAAACGACCATGCCATTACCTCTTCGTCGTCCTCGTCAGGATTCCCCTTCAGAGACTGAAGATCGACCTCCCGCCAGCTGCAAAACCAAGCGATAATCATGAGATGGCAAGTAGCCTGGGGCAGGATAAATGTATCCACGAAATAACGACAACTGTGTGCACCTGTGACACTGCTTTCTGCTGGGCAGGCTCTCCCTTCTCAAAGCTTGGCCTCCTTAGCACTGGAAGCCTCCAAAAGAGGCCCCACATTCGAAAACCCTCAAGGGCCAGAAATAAGGGACACAGCCTGGGAGAATGTGACCAACTCAAGTGAAGGAACCTGTTTAAAGGGGACCACCACTACTCAGCACCAGCTGACTGCCGCCATGTGGGAATGCATATACAGGGTTGCTTGTTCTTATTTGTCAACAAAAGATGGAAATAAAGTATCATATGTGAAATCCTGCTTTCATGCTGACAGCAAATTCAATATTTTAAAACACATTGTATGTGCCAAACAAAACACGTCTATAGCCAGTTTATGGCCTGTGATCTGGTTGGTGCTCATATAATGGAATGAGAGAACTACATACACAAATAATTTCACTCCTATCAGGTAAGACTTTCAATCTCTTAAAGATCCAAAGTTCAGTGACAAAAGAAAAAAGGGCGATAACAGGAAGAATGGGGATGGGAGCCGATTATTTAGGGCCTCTACCTGGGAGTAAGGATTTCCTTGTATTGCAGCTTCTCTACACGGGTTGTTGCAGCAACAGACATCGGGATGACAATGTTGTTAATATCAAATGAGCTCTCTCCCCTTCTCCTCCTTATTGGTTGCTGTAAGACAAAGGTAAGTTTAAAAGGGAGGAACAGTTCTACAAGCACCAAAGCATACACCTGAGACTTAAAACAGGATCACCAATAACCAGGCACCTAGGTCCTTGGATGGGGGCTGGGCAGCAACTGCTTGCACCTAGGAGATCGTCTCCCACAACAAAGTCCTCAGAAGAAATACTAGGTGGTCCTGAGGAGTATCTTCCATGCACAAGCATTACTGGCCACCCTCTCCCTTCATGGGCTGACACACAAGAGAGACTTCTGTTAAATTTTCAGGGGTGAATACTCTGGCGCCTTGAGTCAACTGTTATGGTTCCTACTCCTAAATACACACTTTTACTATCCTTCTCCTTCCAAATCCTCCTTTGTCCCCACTTTTCATCCCTGTCTATGACTTATACTCATAGTGGCTCCTAAAAGCAGTGCTTAAGCCTAGTGGTGACTTTTTGGGTTGTAAAGATGATTTCGCTTATCCTGAAAGATGCCTATAAAATAGGTCCAGCTCAGGAGATTATCTAACCTTGGTTGTCATGAAAGTGCCTCCTTCTCGTAGATCTGAACTCTTCAGCTAAATCTGTACCCACCATTTGCTCAGCCCCTGTGATTTCCCCTCTTCCTGGTTACTACTTGTGGGGAAAGAGCTGAGAGCTTTCTAGCTGTAATCAACGGAGATGACTGGAGAAGACGACCAAGTTCTGTAGCTCACACTCCTGGAGAAAGGAGATTTACTTTAATAGGGAAGCTGAAAAGATCAAACTCTTGGAATACGAATGAGGATCCAATATCAGAGGAGAAGGTGGGCATCTACAGTAGCTAGGAGACCAAAGGAGGAGGAATACAGCAGGGAGCCAAAGAGCTTGGTTTCTTAGATGGAGACAAAAGTCCACTGGCTGCTTGTGCCCAGATAGCAACACCCTGAACTGACAAAGACTGGCAGCTGAGCTGTGAGAGGTCAGAGGGAAACAGTGGGATGACAAACATGCTGCCATGGCGACAATACAACTGGAAACACTTAAAAGGCTGCTTTCAAACCCAAACTACCAAGTGTGGTAGGCACAGAGGCAAGGGGTTAGTGAAGGAAGATGAGAAAGGCAGTTCCCTAAAACTAACCACTCTACACTGTTCTCGGAGGGTGATATATGATTGAGTGATCCCATCATTTCAGGTCATTCTCAAGAGAATACTGAAAGGCAGTGAGAGCTTCTTGGGCCAGGATTCAACTTGCTGTTACCTATAACTTCAGGTTATCGCAATGTGTTTTCCACCTCGATTTCCTTCTATATAAAATGAGAATAGATTGTCATTGAACTCATAAATTTATGGTACCTGGTTAACCAAAATGGTTGAAGAGACTTTTGCAAATCTTGCCTGGCTGAGTTCTGCAGCCGAGGATTAGTGACCTCATATCCAAGGCCTCTCTGCCTCATCTCTGCTGAAATTATGCATCCCACTACAAGAAGTGTACCTTAAGCTGCAAGAGACAGCTTTCCCTGCACCTTAATCAAGAATGAATGTGAAATTGCTGGCAGAAACAGGTATAGATTTCCTCTCAATTTTCTTGGGCCTGCTGTCAGTACTTCTGAAGGAAAGAGGCAGGAGTGGGTTGTGGAATTGTTCAATAGGCTCGAGCACCCACTCTTCACCCAGACCCCCCATTCCATCAGGTATTCATTTGGTCTAATGTAACTACTCTCCTGTTTGCAATCAGAGGAGGAGGGCACGTGATGGGAATGAAAAGTGATTCCCAAACCTGACTGCACATCAAAAGCAAGATGAGTAGGGAATGTT
>NW_006434832.1:2127980-2128711 GCF_000325575.1 Pteropus alecto
CTCGGAGCCCTCCCATCCCTCAATCTGACTATCAAATCGGAACTTTCTAGGATTTTTAAAAAAGCCATTGAGGCGATTCTGATGCATCCACTGTCTTCTGTGAAGCACTACCATACACATTCCCCCTCCCGCCACCATTTCTCTTGTTTCTCTAGCTTCTCTACCTTATATTAAGTACATGAACTTTCACTCTTTTTAATCTGGATTCTTTGAAAAAAATTGGCAGCAAGAGCTTTAAGGGTCGGCATAGTGCTATACACAAAATTTGTTCTCAGTAAATAATAAGTAAAAATTTCAAATGGTCCAGGCCTACGTTTAACATTCTCCAGACGCAGGAGGTTGGCAAGCGAGAAAAATGCTGAAGTCTCACCAAATCCTGGATCTCAGAGTTCAGATTTTCTATCGGAACTAGACTCTGAAATTCTTTGGTTACCTGAGACAGTTTGTTGATGGATGACTGACTTTGTGATAGATACTAAACATCTATTTAGACAAAATTTGTAGGTGTGTGAGCTACATAAGAGGAGAAACAAAAAGGTCATTTGCAAAAGATTGCATGATTTTCAAAAGCAAAGACAACAATGTGAATTCCTACCTGATCACAAGTGCCTAGTGAGTTTATTTTGTGGGTTTAGAATTTTCTTGTCATCAGCTCTGAAGCGGGTGCAAAGAACCTTCTTAAGTCATATGTACAATGCTGCTCCCCACCCCGCCACAGCCTACACTGTGTA
>NW_006434832.1:2128788-2141519 GCF_000325575.1 Pteropus alecto
TGTAGGGAATGGTAAAAGGGCCGGCTCACAGTCAGTCTGCCTGGGCTGAATCACTATTATAACCCTCACAAGTGGCCTTGCCTCATGCAATTCCCTTAGCCTTGGAAAGCCTTAGTTTCCCTGCCTACGAAAAGGGAACTCTTACCACCACCTACACCTCAAAGGACATTTTAGGACAAAATGAGATAACACGTATAAAGCATTTAGCACTGACACAGTTGTAGCGCTTCATTAATACTATCTCCATTATTTTAATTACTATATAAAGGACACTTTAGTGGTCATGAAGTAGCTACAGGTATGTGTGTTTGAGGAGGCATACCGTGAGGAATTAAATATTAGAACAAAATTAACGGGAATGTGTTGTCTGGAATGGTTATACAAACAACTTTCTGGATAGAATATAGTCCTTATAAAGCCATTACAAGTGTACTACATGTAAGTACTGCCAGGGTGGCCTGCAGGATCTGTAATTCTGCTCTGTGCACCTAAAATGCATGGGCCCTGCTTTCTCCCCTCCCTTCCTGGCTCTCTAGCAGACAGTGTTTATTCTCAGTACTCTAGCTCCCCACTCACCAGCAGAGTAATAATAAGGAAATCAAATATCTCCAATACCCACAAGTACGTGCATCTCGCCCCCATCCCACCCCTCAGCTTACTTCTTATACCAACAGGGTTAGAGCCACAATATTGTTGAGTCCTGTATGAAACTCAGTCCCACAGATCTTAAATAGTCATAGACCAACATAATAGTTTGTCTCTGCATCAAGCTTTCTATGGATGGCTCAGCAAAGACCCATCTCTACTATGAAAAACAACTCAAGGAAAACAACACAAAGTCAAATACCACCATTCTGCCTTAAAAATGACAACATCATGACGAGCTGAGTTCCCATAACTGCATGGGGCTCATAGTCCACTCTATACTATCTCCCAGAGACACTTAAATGAGTTGGAACCGCAGAGGGGCTGTCTGGCCAACTTCATGCAGGTACTTACAGATGTGCTGGCTGTAACCTGTGGGCTAGAGCTGGTGGGTGCAGAAGTGTCTGATGAGGTGGAGAGCTGTCGCACCAAGGGACTGTGCGGTGGATGGTGGGCGGCTGCCAAGTAGCTCGAACTGCTCAAGTCTGTGTGATGCTTCAACACTGCAGAAGTCAACAGAAAAGAGGAATATGTGGCTACGTCAACCAGCTCTACTTTGACAACAAGCTAGGAATGCTGGCAATACACAGTCAAAGCAAAAATGCTTTAAGCCCAAAGGATAAAAAGGTGAAGCAAACTGGTTGATGGGAGGTAGGGGCTAGGCAGAGAGGTTGCTGTAGCAGTTAAGAAGTAGCCTGTATTTAGTAGCATTAGGGTCCCTCTACTCTGCCTTCCTAAAGTGAAGGACAAAGCTAGTGGCAATTAAGAGAAGCCCAGGCTGCCCCAGAAAGTCCTGAGCAGATGCAAATGCAGGTAAAGGTGCCGGGCCTGGCCCTACCTTCACTTCTCTCAGATGAATGGTCTCGCAATCTCATTTTGCTGTGGTTTGGGTCATGCACAGGTGGCGGTGGGTTGAGCAAGCGCTCTGCTTTTGGCGCTGTCACTCGTTCCACCATAGGCACGGCCCCCACATCGTCTAAGTGCTGCCTGTGTATCCTGTCAGGCCGGGTTTGGTGATGGGACAGCTCTGAAGAGGGGAACAGAAAAAGAGCTGTGAAATATCTCCTCTCAATCTTTCTTTATTTGAGTTCCAAGCTCTTGAATTCTCTCTAGGCCAATGATAGACACCCAGGGCAGCAGCACAGTCCTCTCTCTGGGACTAAAGCTTCTAGCAAATAGCACAATGGCCAGGGAGCTCACAGTGTCATCGACAAGAGAAATGTGACACCAGGCTACAGAAAACAGCCTGCCCACTGATGGACCCAATGCCATTCCACTGCTGGCTGTTCACTGAGCATTTCAGGTCTTACTCCAAGATGCATGGTGTCTGGAATAGCTTTTCCAAGTCCATATGATAGAATCCAAGACAAACAGAAGTAGACTGTGAGTTAAATCTGTATCAGTCAATTCCCAACCCCGACATACTACCATAGCAAACTGGTAACCTGAGAACGTAAAAGGAATAGAAAAATAATTGGAAAACTCCCTGGTACTCTGAAACTTACTGGCTGTCGTTAGGAAGGAGTTGACCAACTTGTGCCTGTCTTTACGAGTTGGATCTGGCAGACTGCCTGGCATGGGTGCTCTGTGCTTAAGTGAAAACTTTTTGGGAGGTTTGATTTTGTCAAAAGGTTTGTTCTGCCACTGAGATTTCAGCATGCTCTGGAAGTGCAGGCTTGTGGGAACATCTGCAAGAAACACAAAACACTGCAGGTTAGTCCAAACACCTGGCCTCTGGGCTCCTCTCTCATGAAACAAGGTGAGTTTACCAAATACCTTCGGCAATCCAGTGGGCAAGGCCTATGTCACAGCCTTCTCTTATTTGCTCAGTAGCATGATGACCTGGCAGGGCAGGAGCCATCATATAGAATATTTGCTTGTCCAAACTGTACTAAAGGTCATTCTTCTATTTACAAGCAAGTCACTTCTGCCTCTTATTTTTCAAGTTCAAAAATAAAACACAACTAAAATACCTTTTGTTATCGACTGATAGAGTTTTCTTTGTTCGTGTATTCTGCTGAATTTGTTAACTTCATTGGTTTGAAAGACTGACAAACATCCTGTTTCTAGTCTTCCACAGACTATAAAACATTTAAGCCTACTTCTATCAATACAGTCAATGAGGATATATTCACTCTGTAAATACTTACTGTCTACTATGTGCCAGGCACTACATTGAATACTACATCCCCACCAAATGAGAACTATACCATTTTCCCCCCTTTCCTCCACAGCCCCACACTACTTTCCACCTTGAGATTACCTAGGTTTTTAGCTGTTAAAGTTTCAATATCATAATCTTTTAGCCTTGATTATAACTTTTACTCTTGTTCGCTACTGTTTCATGTATTTTTCCACTTTCTTAGTTTTATTTTTGATTTTCCTAAGAATGTCTGTCCCTGGGCAATTTTTTGAAGTATTTCCAGATTAAAATCATTTTTCTTTCAGACTTTTAAAGCTTTACTCCACTGTATTCTAACATCCAGCGTTGCAGATACGACAGAATCTGATTCTAATTCACTTGTAGGCAATCTGTTTTCTTCTTTTAAGCTTCTGCAAAACCAAGCAAGCAAGCATGCAAACAGCTTGTTGTGTTATTATACTGACTCTAACAGGTCAATTTAGGGAGAACTACCATGTGTTCTGCCACCAATATTGAGTCTCTCAATTAATGAATGTGGTATATCTCTGCATAGTTTTAGGTTTTCTTTAACGTTCTCTCAATAGTGTTTGTCAGTTTTCATTCTACAGGTCATATTCGCAGTTTAAGTTTACTCTTAAGTATTTCATGTTGTTTGATAGTACCTTTTAAAATTTCAATTTATAATTGTTCATTGTTAGTATACAGAAATACAATAATTTTTCATATATTGACCTTATATCCTGTGATCTTGCTAAATTCATTATTAGCAGTTTTTTGTTTTGGACTCAACAGTTTCTATGTACACAAGTGTCATCTACAAATAGAGACTGTTTTACTTCTTTTCAATCTGTATGCCTTTCATTTCTATTTCTTGCCCTATTATTCTGTCTAGAACCACTAGTGGTGATCTGAAAAATTAGATTTTCCTTTAAATCTCACCACAATAGATAACAGGTGTGGGTTTTTCAGGGCCCTAAAAAGCTTTCCAAGGTTCTTTTTAATCTGAAGACCAGCACACTTACTTCTCTTTAGCTCCCAGTTCCTACTGGGGATCAGCAACCACTGGGGACATACTCCAAAGTTCCAGCCCCAGAGAGCATACCTATAACTGCAGGACAGAATAAAACACTGCTGCCTGGTGGAAAAGGCACAGGTGGGGCAGGAGTACAGGAAGGGAAAATCCAACCTAGTTATCCCAAAACGAGTCCAAATTCATCACCCAGATGAATGCCCCATCTAGGTCCCATCTATATTTCTCTATATCCTTTGTCATTGTGGGCAAAGAACCTTCCTAAAATAGCGGGTATCCACTCCTATATGTGCTTTGGGCTACTTTTTTTTTTTTTAGTTTTACTTCTCCACAGTTTATTCTATTTTCCATCTTTCAAAAATTACTAAACCCTAGTCATTGATGGCATTCCTTTTTTTTTTTTTCCCCAGAACTATTACAGATTTCTTTTACATAATATATTTTCTAAACATGTAAGGAGTTTTGGCTCCCAAAGTAGAAAATGTGCTCAATCTGAGCTAAGAGTGAAGGAAAGAGAAGAGAGGAATAAATGATCATTTACAGAACCCATTATTATGCAGCTGGCATCACTTAATCTTCTTAACAATGCCACGATGTAAACATCCTATGTTCCTTTTAAAGACAGAAAACAGGTTCAGAGAGGTGAATTAACTGTCCAATATTGCATAGTTTAGTGAACAACCAACATTCAAACTCAGGTTTGAATAATACTAAAGCCCATGCTCTTAGCCACTATACCACGAGATTTTTTTTGGCCCAGAGAATGGAGAGGTTTAATTCTTAGGTGGACTATATTTCTCAAATTATTCCCAAGAAACTAGAGAGTACAGAATATTTTTCAAGGGAGTTCTTTAGTTTACAAAAGTTTAATCACTCTGAAAAATTTTTTCATAATCATCCTTTTCTATACTTAAAAACAAATTCACCTATCCCAATTTAAAATATAAATGGCAGCATTCAGCAACCTCAAAATTGGAGAGAGCCCTGCCAGGCCAAGAACATCAAATCTCACTGGGCTCCTAGCACTTCAATCCCTTCCTCCAAGCTCCTCAATAAAATGGTTTGATCTCATCCCCCCACCAAAGTCAAATGTCAAAAAAAAAAAAGAACAAAAAAAAGAACAAAAAAAAGGGTGTGTGTGTTCCTATTCACCAACAATCGAGAAGTGAGTTTAGAGGCATTAATGGTAAAAATTCTTTGCTCTAATTCAGAGTGGGGAAAAGGACGTGTAAGAAATAAAGCATTGTACACAGGCATTTTTAAAGCTGGGCTGAGCTGGACTATATAAATAAAGAAGGCTTAAAAAAGGGAAGAACACTTCCTCTGTATCCCAGGATACCCCCCCTTTGTCACCAGAAGAATTACTGCCACTTGGTGAAGGCTATGTAATAGCACTACATAAGCACAGTAATTTCATTTTTTCCTTTTATTTTCCCTAGTCATTGCTCTCCCAAATCTGAAACTTAAGCCAGGAAGAAAAGGAGGCAGTGGAAATAGCAATGGACTGGAAGTAAACATGCCTGGATTTGGGTTCCAGTTCCATCACGGAGGAGGAGGAGAAAAGAACAAGTCACTTAGCTGGGCTTTAGATTCTTCATCTGTAAGATGAGTCAGCAGGACCAGATCAGGGCTGGGAACATCTAGCACATATGCTCTAGCTCTCTTCTCCTGTCTGCTGCAGACATAGGCTGAGTAATCACAATATTCTTTTCAGTTGGACCCCAAGACCTCAGACTCTTCTCAAAAAATTAATTAACTAACTCTAGATAGCCACTATCAATCAATTAGAGTAATTAAGCATGAGAAGACATCCCTGGAATTGAGGTATTAAGCAGAAGCAAGAGAAACTTTCCCTATAAACCCACTGAATAAGAAGTTAGGGATAATAAACTGTTTAAGGGGCTTAGGCTGCTACACTTGTTATAAGTTTGCTGTGTTTTAAAACTGCTTTCATCTAAGAGTTAATAGGAACTCAGTTAACCCCTCTGGTCAGTGAACAAAAATCATCTCAGGAATTGCTTATGAGAGTTCATGCTCTGAGTACTAACACCTAGGATCCACATAGAGCTAAACCCGAAATAGATTATATAAAGAGAACCTGAAAGTAAAAAAGAAAGGGATATGAAATGGAAGAGAACACCATCAGCTAGTGGGGTTCAGAAGTTCCATACCTTCACAGGCAATGGCATTATAGCACTATTATCAGAGAAGAGGGTGCAGATCCCCCATCAGGTCAGTGACAGGAAAATAAAAGTGATTACTAACATCTTATTATTTCTGCAAATAAAATGAAAAGGCCTTGAGTTCAGGTCCACGAGAGTTTGACATTCCATGGTTCACTCGACTGTCTTGCTTTATTATACTTTCCACCATTTTCTCAAACACACTTTCCTAGGGTGTTTTGTAATGCTCAACTCCTCCTCCTGCTGGCAAGTAGTGGCAGTCTCCTATTACAGCTAGTTGTCTTGGCAAGCTCTCTCAAAACAACACAAATCTTCATGGCCAGCAGGTGGTGCTCTTATTAAGCTCAAACCTAAGTTAACATTCTTTTCATCAAGGTTATACACCCTTTGTATCTTCAAGCTAAGGATTAACCTGGAATGACTGAGTGAGGTAATAAGGAAACGAGCCTCTCCTTCTGGAGTACTAAAGGGTTATCACGCCCTAATGCCTCCACCTCCCAGAATGGCTTACAGTTCCTCAAATTCTGTCATTTCTAGCCACACTTAATGAGAGTGACTGAAGTATGGTCAAGATGGGAGACAGAATTCTAGGATTATGAGCTGCAGTTGGTTCCCTTTCTAACAAACTACACAAACTGGCTAGGAAACATTAGTAAAACTACTTGAAAAGTTGGAAAGCCTGCCATCTTTAAATTTCTAGAGAAGAAATTGCAAAAAAAGGGTGGCCTGGCCCAGAGGTCAGGTTTGGTGCACATATGTCTGACACACAGTATTATGCTGCTGCTAGTCTTTACTGTTACTAATTATTCTACACAAGTGGTACATGAAGAATGTCAATACTTTAGGAGCCGCTATTCACATAGGATGAGTATGGAAGACGCCTTACCAGAATCAGAATATAACTACAGGCCTCAGGCTTCTTTATTCAAATACGAGACCATACAATTCAACACTGTACTCCTTCCTGAGGGAGTAACCCAAGAAATGTTCCTAAGTCTTCATGGTGGCTCCATCCGTACCAGCATCTTGAAATGGGTAGAAGCCTGACTTAATAACCTGGCTGGGAAGGAACACGGGATAAAGCAAAACGAAGGACAGGCATCAGATGACCTGGGTTTGAATTCTAGAGCCATCTAAACTCATTAGCCATTTAGCCTGAGATAAACCACAACCTCTCTAAGCCTGTTTCTTGATCTGTAAAACTAAAGCAACACCTTACAAGATTACTGAGAGAAGCAAATGAGACAAGTATGAGAAATGCTTTGTAAAACATAAAATGCGATACAAATGATACATATATGAACTATAATCCAAATGACAAGAGAAGGTTGAAGTCAATGACTGGAATCTGAAGCACCAAGAAAAATGTTTTAGTGTTTTCCATTCATTATGTTCTAAAGTTTATTTACTGCTACACCACACTCCTGACCTAAACCCCTGCCTAGCTTGCCATCCATATGCTCCAAATTTTCTAAATATTTCTATGCTTACTAGAAGTCATGTGGAAGCAAGAATATTATACCATGCTCTTTCTTTAGTCAAAGGGAGTTTTGATAACAAGGCATGGAGGATTTAGACGTCCAAGAAAGAATTTAAATAACAGATAAAGAAGAGAGAATTATCTGCAATAAGGTATCAGTAATGACTGTTTTTACAAAGTTATATTGGAGCCCAGCCATGCCCATTTGTTTATACGTTGTCTAAGACTGCTTTCATGCTACAATGGCAGAGTTGCATAGCTGCAACATAGACTAAACATAGATACTATGGCCCGCAAAGTTCAAACTACTGAGCATCTGTCCCTTTAAGAAAAAGTTTATAATACCAGTCATGCTATAAAAACTTTTCTTCTCCTCATACAATCAAATAAATCTGAATGAGAATTATCCCACATAATTCTCATTCCTCAGATGCCTATTTCAGTTATCCACCTTTCAAAAACTTATACAGATTATCTGTAAGGTGATATGAAGGACAGAACAGGAAGAAAAACATGGTCCTTTACCCTCAGGAAGCTTAAAATTAAGCAGTGGAGAGTAAGTCCATAAATAGTCATAACATATAGATAAAATATCGCAGCCACCTAAGAGAAAATGCTTATCACATTCTGTATATAGGCTGGGGCCAGATCATGAGATCATTTGAAAATCAATAAAATCAATCCAGATTATGAAAGCACTGGCTTCCCATAGTCTTTTATCTAGAGCAGTGGTTTCAACATTTTTGCTCATATACCCCCACCAAATGAAATGCAATTTTAAAAAATCATAAACTCAGACAATTTTAAAAGTTATCAACATCTTGGCATGTAAACACATTTAGTTTAATTAAATGAAGGAAAAATCTTTCTTTTAAACCTACTTACTCAGACTTTAGTGGAAGTCTAACTTCAGTTATTCTCTTAATGTCTACTCTAAGACGACAGACAAGGCACAGATCTAAACAAAATAAAGTACCTCTATCTTCGTTAATTTTTTAATTCTAATTATTTTATACTTAACTTCCATGCAATTCTCTTTCAGAAGCCATAAACTCTTGGAAACGGTCCCTTTGGTGTCCTATTGCCTAAGATTTTTATCTTCTGGGGCAAACCCACATCGAGACTCAATATGGGTAAGAAGAATGCCCTTCTTTTGAGAAACAGAAGCGCAATAATGAAAAAAAGAGGTGGAAAAGGGAAACTGGCAGACACAGGCTTATCAGGTAGATTAACATTAGAAAATGGCACGGGCTAACACTGAGGACTTATGCTTACATACACCTTGGAAAACTGTCATGTAACCACAGTAATACGTACACCCCCAATATGAAGATATCCTCCCAGAACAGTGCTGCCCATCCTATTTTATATCATGGGGCACACAGACAATACGTTTTTAAAGATATACTGGGGTATAACAGACCAAGCTGCTTGTGGCTGAAGGCAACCGTCCCTAGGCGCCACCCAGCCACCTGAAGAGTTTGGGAGAAATCTCCCTTAGTGAGCTGTTAACTCTTTTAGTGGCATGTCTGGTCTAATGGAACTGCTGCACCCTATTTGCAAAAATTCTAAGAGGAGACTTTGTTGACAGAAAGCAATACCTTCATAGTACATGGGTTTTACCAAGATGTTGGGGGCTTTCGCTTTCAACCCTTTAAGCCTCATTTATTTATTAGACTTTATATTTAGTGGCCTTTCTTACCATCTGGAAATGCCAGAACTGGGTGAACACAAGAGTCCAGCTGGGAAAGGCGCTCCAACAGAGGGGCTTCGTAGTGGATTTCTGGAGGCACAGTGTTAGCGCTGCCCAAGCCACACAGTGCGCAGGAGGGATTCACATCACAGCCAGAGCGCACTGGGCTGTTCCGGTGAACCTGTGAAAAGACAGACAAAACTGACAATTCAGTGTCTAATAAACATCTGGCTCCCCACTCATTATCCCAAAGATTCAAAAGGCCCTCTCTAGATACCTATATGACTCTAACAGAAAGTTTGATTAATTTGTTAAAAGACTTCCATTTCTTCAACATACTAACCTTTGAAGTAACTGAGTAAACTTGCTTCTTCTTCAATGATGAAATCCAGTTACTTAAAGCTATAGTGCTTACCTAGGTATCAAACCTGTGATACTTTAAAGCTACTGAAACTGTGCTTTCTGAGAACATTTTATAAAATCTCCATGTTTCCATCACCTTCATGGTTTTCATCATCTGCTAAGGTGAATACTTGGCTCCTGAGTCCCAGGTGAGACACAATTTGCTCTCTTCAGCAACTTCATCCATCTAAGAGCCTTAATAACCAACCATACTTCTGTTCTTTTCACACCTCCTTCTAAAAAGACTTTAAGGTGGTCTCAAACAAGGTGGCAAGTTTTCCTAGACTACATGGAACTCATTAGTTACTCTTTAAAACAAATCTGGCATTTGCCAAATCATAACCCATAAAAAGTCATTTCAGCAGCATGCAGTCCTAGAAGAGAAGACTTCCCTGAGGAAAGACACTATGAGAAGGGATGCTAGGAGCAACGTCATAATAAAGACAAAAGCGTAGCATAAAAAATCTGCTAGAAAAAACTCTGTAATAACAGCCAAGAGTTGCATTTAGTTTCAGCACAGACATCTTTTGAAAAGCTGCTTGCTCTTAAGTCGTGTATAGAAGAAAGATAAATATGAGAACAATGTGGTTCTTATCAACATTCTCCAAATGCCTTCTTGCACCACATAGGTGGGTGGCATGCAAAGAAAGTCCTGTGAAAGTTGTATGACCTCTGGAAGTCATATGACCTCCTCGAATTTACTAATCTGTTAATAAAGGCCCACTAATGCCAATTTCATGGGTTGTGGGAAACGTAATATGATTTCATAAATTTAAAATGCCACACAAATGCTAGCTTAATTATTATATGGCAAACTTTCTCAACAACAGCACCACTGACACTTTGTTGTAAGGGCTGTCCCTGTGAAGTCGAGAAGTAGCAGCATCCCTGGCCTCTGGCCATGGTGCAAGTAGCACCCCCTCTCTTTTGTGACAACAAAAAAATGACTACAGATATTGCCAAATGTTTCCTGGGAAGGCAAAATCTTTGAAAACCATGGGGTTCCAATTACAGTTATGCCTCCTAGAAAAATTCAAAACACAGGCCCCCACTTTTATTGGTGAGAAATAAGAAAGCTCTCAAGACTATTGCAGTCAAGGCAAAAGGACTCAAGGACAAGTGTGAAGAGGCTTCTACTAGTCAAAGATGACAATTTTAGCATCAAAAAGAATTTCAATGGCTTGAACAACCCAAATATCTTCAAATTGATGGCTTCATAATCATACATGCATGCTCCCTCCTCCACTAAAGATTTAAATGATTGCCCTTAGAAGATAGTAGGAAACCAATGTATTATTTTGAAAATTAGTAGACCAAAGGAATTAAACACTAATCGTGCTTTTTCCTGTACAAACTATACCTTAGGGTAAACCAATAGCTGAAAGGGCAATTTTCTCTTTATGGATACAGCCTAGCTAATACACAAAGGAGAAACATACAAGTAGATCATCCCCATTCTTCAACTCTTAATGAAATAATGGGTCCAGACAATGACCACCAGTGGCTGATAACACAAAAAAGACACAAGACATTATGAGTATTCTGATGCATTCCCAAGACACCTTCTAACTTCTTGACAAAGCTCAAAATTAATTTGTTCAAGTCTCTACATCCAGCTACCAGTTTTCAGGAAATAGAACAAACAGAGGAACATCACCGATTTTTAAGTACTAAAAATAACATAATTGATGAACAGATAATTGCAACATTATTTACAATAGCCAAGATAAGGAAGCATGTGTCCACTAATCAACAGTGGGCTAAAGATGTGGTACATATATACGGTGGATATTACTCAGCTATAAAAAAAAGGATCAAGTCTTATTATGTGTGACAACATGGATGGACTTAGAGGGTATTATGCTAAGTGAAATAAGTCAGAGAAAAACAAATGCTGTACTTCACTTACATGTAGAATCTAAAAACAAATATTTATTATTTATTTTTATTTTTATTTTTTAAGCGAGGCAACCCTTGGTTGACCTCACAGATTGCAAGGACCTTGCCAGCTTATAATCCCTTATTTTTTTTATGCCTACAGCACCTGGTCTTTCCTAGGTGGTCTCCCATCCAAGTACTAACCAGGCTCGACCCTGCTTAGCTTCCGAGATCAGACGGGATTGAGCTTGTTCAGGGCAGCATGGCCACAGACTAAAAATAAATAAATAAATAAAAATAAACAAAACAAAAGAAAAAACAGAAACAGACTCACAGATACAGAGAACAAAACTGATGGCTGCCAGATTTTGGGGGTGGAGGGTGGGGTTGGGGGGCTGGGTGAAAACGGTGAAGTAAAAATTAAGAAGTACAAATTAGCAGCTATAAGAGTCATGGGGATGTAACTAGATGTTATCCCCTACAGGGGGATCACTTTGTAAGTTATATTAATGTCTAACCACTATGCTGTACACCTAAAACTAATACAATACTGAATGTCAACTGTAATTGAAAATTAAGAAAAAAAAATTTTTAAACGAATGGATAGGTCATCAAATGTGGTAAAATGTTAATGGTAGAATCTAAGAGGTAAATATACAGCTGACAGCTGTTCACTGTTAAATAATTTTTTACTATATTTGAAAATTTCATAATAGAATTTTGGCAAAGAAAACACCACCACAGAACTTATTCCAGCTATGATGGAATAACAGTGATGAGATTTATCTTTTAGTCATAAACTAAAAAACTGGACAGCATGCAGTTTAAAGACTAAAAAATACATGAGGCAGCCTCTGTGATAGCCCCAGCTTTCTTCATGGAGACACACGCTGAAGACTGCATAGCAGGCAGAGGGATTCTAAGCAGAGCACAATGGTTTCACTGAGTTGAGGAAACAAACCCAGATATCAAAGTTCAGAGGCTCAGGTGACTGGAAATTGTGAAGCAGAATTCTTAAGAGGAAGCTATACAGAAATCTTCACAAGATCTCTTTGAGTGTGTACTCAATATTAAGAAGCCCATGTGTACAGGGTGAAAACTCCATCAGGTCAGGCAAATAACAAATGAGGAGCTGTGAAGTGAATGGGTTCCCAGAGTTCACAGAGGTGGGGGGGCTTTTGAATTGTGACCAGCAAAGTGGCACGGAGCATTCAAGACCCCAAAAGATCCCAATTTATTAGTGGAGTTAACTACTAAATAAGCAACTCAACGCTCTT
>NW_006434832.1:2141575-2155170 GCF_000325575.1 Pteropus alecto
AGTAACTTATGCCAACAAAACAAAACCTCTTTAAAGAAAGATAACACAATCCATATACTTCAACCACATAAAATTAAATGTCCAACAGCCAATAAAACATTGCTAGCTATGCTAAGAGGCAAGAAAGTTACACTGCAGAGATACAATTTAAAAAAAAATGTAAGCCACGAATACAAAGGATAAATAACCCAGTTTTCTCAAAAAATAAATAAGAAAAGGGAGTATGATGGATAGCTTATAGCAAACCAGCACTCCCACTAAGAATAACTAGAAAGACCAGTTTTATTAAAAACCAAAAAAAACAAAAAAGAAAACCCAACAAAAAAAACAAAAAAAACCAAGAAACTTTAAGAGATGAAGAGAAATGCTAAAACAATGACAATATTGAGGAGCCATCTTCCCAAGAGGGAAGAACCATGGAAATGTGGAGCTACTTCTTGAGGACAATGTTGATTTTGGAAAAAGATGTTTAGGAATTTGGTGCCTTGGTAGATGGCCACTTCTGGGAACAGAGAAATGAGCAAAGCTTTTGATGTTTCTGTAGGGCTGAAGAGACAGCATTAAAGACTTGAAGAGCCAATTCCCAGTGAAAAGAAAGGACAGGAAACTAAGTATGACACAAGGCATTTGGCAAATTCTGAAGCTGTGATAGGTAGGAGGCTAAGAAACTAAGCAGAAAGCCTCTGAAAAATAGAGAGGAGTTTTTGGCAGTCTCACTTTTATGAGGAGACTAGAGTTAAGAGTTCAGGGGAAAGGGCACTGGTCAACAGACTAGGCTCTCAGCTGGAAGAAGGGGTTAAGAAACAAGGCAATGCCCTAAAAATGGACCAGAGAGGGACAAAGCCTCCTCAAAACTGTAACCCAGCTGCAACTCAGCTCAGTCCCAATCTGCATGAAAGTTTTCAGCCCCGGTTCCACATGCCTCGCAGGGGAAGGAGAATCTGCTCTGGCAAGAGAGCACTGAAGCTCCTAAAATCTTTTAAATATATAATATCTAATAATGACTGAAAACAAAACAATCAACAGAAACAGAGCACCTAGTTATCTAAAATTTGAAGTCAGCTGACAAAGATTTTAAAAAAATTATATGTTCAGAAAAATATGGGAAAAAATGAAAAGATCAAATCTTAAATACATATATTTATAATTTATATATAGCTGAATCAAATGGAAACTTAAGAACTCAATGGATTAATTTTACATGAGACACAACAGAAGAGAATAAGAGAAGTGGCAGATAGGTTAATAGAAACTACATAAGTTAAGGAACAGAGGGGGAAAAAGGAAAATACAGAAGAGAACATAAAGGGCATGCAGCGCACTGTGACAAAGTTCAATGTACTTGTTTAGGGGCCAAGGAGAAGATATTGAGAATGGGGCAAGAACAATATCTGAAGACATAATGGCCCAGTTCATGCTAAAATTGATTAGACACCAATCCACAGACTTAAGAAACTCAGCAAAACCCAAGCAGAATGAAAACACAAAGAAAAATCACACCCAAGTATATCATAAAAATGTTTAAATTGCAAGAAAAAAAGATTTAAGGAGGAAACCTATAAAATTAGATTTAAAAGACTCACTAGACTGTATGGACCTTATCTGAATCTTGATTCAAACAAATTAAAAATCATTTTTAGAGAATCTTGGTAATTTTTATAGTCTCTGATCAGATCAAGGCAAGTAAGAAATCACACTAAAATTAACAGCATTACTAGTGGCAATAATCACCCACAACCCTGGAGATGGTGTAACCTGATTCAATCTCAATATAGCCTAAAGTTGCAATATACTATTTTACTTTGGTAAATATTTCTTAGATCCCCAAGAAACTAGGCTAAGATGATAATGGAACTGGGAAAGACTTTAAACTTTGTGCCAAAATGCTCATGGTTCACCTTGTATATAATAGTGAAAAATAAACTGTGGAATGGTTAAACAAACTGGCATCACTTCACATGCAGCATCTAAAATACCAAGTACTACTGATATTAAGATACATATATGAGACTTAAATGTAAGTGTATTAAATACTGAAAAGAATGTTTAATCATTTGATCTTTTATTAGTTTATTTTTCTATAAACTTAGACTATATTTGCAAATAATAAAATGAGATCAATAAATCAGTGCTGCAAATAAAGTTTCTATATTTTATATTTACTTTAGGATATTTAAAATAATTTACTGTACCTAGTTATAATTAAAGAATGAGATTTTAAGAAGTGAAAAACGGTGGGTAGAAGTTTCATTTCTAAACTTTTACTTCAGTATTGCCAAGTGTAAAACCACCACCTACAAAGAGATTACAAAGCAGAAAGCAGATGTTCTGAAATGTTTCTCTTGAAATCCCAGTAGTTCATAAGCATGGTTAATCAGTATCACTTGATAAAGCACCCAAAGGTTCCCCTGTCAAATAAGTGAGGGAAACAAATTAAAGATTTTCTTCTTTTCAACAAAAAGACTTTTAAGTCTTTAACATCTTTTGTGGATCTTTGAGAGGAGGATGTGCCATGAAGTGTTTTCCAAATTGATTCACCCATCGTGTTACAGTGATGGCAGATTATCTCCAAGTCTCTTTATGTTTAATCACTACAGCTGACCCTTGAACAACATGTCCACGTATATGCAAATTTTCCTCCAATAAATATAGTACATTTTATTTTTCTCTTCCTTATGATTTTTTAAAACATTTTCTTTTCTCTAGAAGCTTTAGTTTACTGTTAGGAACATATGATACATATAACATATAAAATATGTGTTAATCAACTGTTTGTTACCAAGAAGGTTTCTGGTCAACAGTAGACTATTAGTAGTTAAATTTTTGGAGAGTCAAAAGTTTATCAGTGGATTTTCAATTGTGCAAGGGGGTCAGTGTCCCTAACTTCCATGTTGCTTGAGGGTGAACTGTACTTTAAAATCATGACAGTTATTACACCTACTGTTAAACCTTGTTATTTAATACATTAATGAAGAAATACATGTCATTCTAATAACCATTGCAACATACTTGTTTCCCCGATAATCCGCATTTTATTTTAAATATTAAAAATTTATTGAGTCCACAGACTTTATTACACTGCTAAAGGGTCTATAGCTTCAATCAAAGTAGGAAATTCCAAGATGCAAGAAACAGAAAGAGAACTCAAAGTCAAGGCAATGCTTAGAAAGTCTTGGTCAACTAGCCAAGGACGTGGCAAAGAGTTTAACACCTAGGCTGGGGACCTTTGTGGAAAGTCACCTAAGAGGAATAGACAGCCCAGTCCCAACCCATGTTCAGGTAAGAGGTCCAAATTCACATTACCCATGTATATTCAGGGACCTTAAGCTAAAAATTTGCCATTCAAAATTCACACACATTCCTGAGGCATTGCCAGAAGCTAAGAGAAAACTGCTTTAAAGACACTTCCACAGCCCAGAGATCATAAGACTCCTACAGAAAATATGCCTCCCCCACCCCTGCCCTAGATGAGATCACTGTGAAAAATTACACAAGAACACAGACTGATATGAGCCAGTCAGTAGATGCAAAAATAGGAAGACTTTGTCCTCAACAAGCTAGAAATAGAATAATTTGAAAAAATTTTAGAATAAGTATATTAAAATTGTTCAAAGAGGTAAAGGAATGAAAGTCATAAAACAAAAACAGAAAAGAATGGGAAAAAAAGATGTCTCTAAAAGTAGCCACAATTTCTGAATAAAAAGCACACATTCAAGTAAAAAACCCAACTGACAGATTTAACAATAAACTAAATACAGCTAGAGAAAAACCTGATGGATAGGAGAAACAGAACAGTCAGGGAAGACTACACAATACAAAGACATGAAACTGGAAAATACAAAAAGAAATTAAGAGATATAGAAAAGAAAATGAGAAGATCCATAACAATCTAATATATTCCATAATTTAAAAAGAATTAAAGAAATTAATGCCTAGAAAAATGTCAAAACTCAAGACAGACAAGAACTCTTAGAATGAGGGGACACACCAAGACCCTAAGTGGCTAAAAACTAGTTCATACCCTAAATATATCCCTCGATATTGCAAGATATAAAAAGGAAGATAGGGGGCTGGGGCATTTACGATACCAGAGAGAAGATACAAATAACCTATAAAGAAACATTTAATGGGACATCAGAATTTTCATTAAAAAGAAACAGTGGAGGGCAACGAAATAGCATAAAAGTACTGAAAATTTTACATGCAGTTAATTCATTATCCAAAAATAGAGTTAATATATAACTGTATTCACAAATACACATATGTATATATTCACACACAAAACATAATTCTATATGTTTTTAATACATATAGATTGACATTACAGCTCACAGAACATCATTGAAGGCTACTCAAGAATATATTTGGCAAAGATGGAGTGAGATGAAAGAAGCAACTGTGAACAAGAATGGAAAAAGTATTGGTAAATGTAAATATGAACTTAAAAATGACTAATTTTGGAGAGATTTAAAAACGAGGTAACTAAATAATAAAGATAAATTATACATACTGGAAAGGAAAGGTGAGAGTTTTAAAAAGAGGCATTCTAAAGTCTTGCTCCCAAAGCAGCTAGAGATGAAAACAACATACAACTAAGCCAATAGACAGCAGAAAAGGTGTTATAGAACAAAGAAAAGCTAAGGCTTGAAAAAAAATGATGAGAGAAATGATTTCAAATATAATAGTAATCAGAGTAAATGTAAATGGATTGAACTCACTCCTTAAAAACACACCTAAAACAAATCAACACAAGAAAAAGTAAAAACAAAGAGATGGATAAAGATATACCTAGCAAGTACTTACCAAAGAAATCTATTTAAAGTAAAAGCATTAACAGTCAAAAGGGAAACAACATAACGAGGAAAGAAATAACAAGAAGAAATAACAATCATGGACTTGTATGTACCTAACCAGTCATCTGGAATTACATAAATATACATGAAATTAAGAAATCAGAAATGAGGGTGAAGAAATGAGAGATGTTGTTTAAAGGCACAAACTTGCAACTAATAGATAAATAAGTCCTGGAGATCTAATACACAGTATACTACAGATAATACAACTGTATTATAAACATCAAAAGTGCTAAGAGGCTAGATATTAATTATTCTTTTTCCACTGTTTCATGTTTCACCACAAAAAGGAAATGATAATTATGTAGAATGATAAAGGTGTTAGTTAAGGCTACAATGGCAATCACACTGTAATATACATGTATCAACAGACTGTATACCTTAAACTTATACAATGTTACAAATTACATATATTTCAGAAATCAAATAGAAAGCAGACCAAAGGATACAACAGATATTAACACAATTAATATGCCCAAGATATGAACTAAATTTAGAACCCTGAAGTCAACAAACAGGATATTGATATACTTACACACACACACACTCTGTTTTTTAAGAAAATGTGGACTATTTACAAAAGCTGAACTAAAATTATACATATCAACATGAAGACCTTGAAAACACAACAGTAAAAAAAAAACACAAAACAAACCACAAACCACCAAGTAGCAGAATATGCACACCATGACAGCATTTATGTTAAGTTTTTATATAAAATTTAAACAATACTGCATTTTGCTCATGAAACATGTATGCATAGTAAAAATGTAAAAACCTGAACTGGGAGTATACGTACCAAATTCACGACAGCGGTTACCTTTGGGGAAGGAAACAGGTAAAGATAACAGAAAATAAAAGAACACTGTTTATCTGTAATTTTCTTTCAAATATTAAAAAAAAATACATGAAGGAAAAAAGTCAAGATATTAACATTTAGGGTGGTATTACATAGATGTTTGTTATATCATTCTTTATCCTTTACAGAATTAAAAAAAATATAGGGGAGGAGGCAGATAAAACCTGGTACGTTTTTCCATACATACGGATCTGAAGTTCGTCACACAATAAATTCAATGGTGCAGAAGAGCCCCCAGAAAACTGGCAGTGGGAATAACGGAAGTCTGATTATTTCTGAGCAAAGGCATGCTAAGTATGTGAGTTGCTAAAACCCAGGAATCGATAATAGCACCTATCAATCTATCTTCCAGATGGAGAATTGAAAAAAAGGATTCAATTATCATATGAGTAGCAGAAACAAAGATCAAAAGCCAATGTTAATGGAGTAGAATAGTGTCTCCTCCCCCAGACTCTGCTGGAAAATTCCTGCCCACCAAGAACCACAGAATGTGGCCTTATTTGTAAATAGGGTCTTTGCAGATATAGTTAGTTTAACATGAATACTGGATCAGAGTGGGCCTTAAATCTGATGACTGGTGTCCTTATAAGACCATGTGAAAATACAGACACGCAGACCCACAGGAAGACAATCGTGTTTGATGACCCCGAGGCTGCCACCAGCCAAGGAATGCTAAAGATTGTTGGCAACCATTAGAAGCAGGAAGTAACAAGAAAGAACTCTTCCCCTAGAGCCTTCAAAAGGCAGCAAAGGCTGACATCTTGATTTCAGACTTCTAGCCTTCATAACTGTGATAGGAAACTAATACAGCCAGCTACTAAAATTTTCAATTGACAAACACAAAGTCTGGATGGATCAAGTTATTTTTTAAGAATGATGAAAGAAAAAGCATGGACACTATGAGTAGAAAACTGCAAAACAAAGGAAAAAAAGCAAATCTGAGAAATTCAGAAAGAATACACCTCTGGTAAACTATCAAATAAAGTTGATCAAACAATGAAACTTTTGGATTCTCCAATACAGGAAAAGATAACATAGCCTCTATTATAAAGTAACAGGGTAAGATGAAAGAGCAACGAAATGGTTATGAAAAGGAAACATAAAATCCAAAAAGAAGAAAATCTTAACCCATGGTAGCAGAATTAAAATCCACATTAAGAGAATTACAGGTCAGAACTGATGATACAGAAAATTAAAGTAGGATGTGGGCAACAAACTTAATTATCTTTTTCCTTTATAGTATGGGAGAACCAAAGGAATGAAAACAATGAGAAAAGTTAACAGCTAACATCTGAATACTTATTATGTGCAGCCAAGCTGTGTCAATCATCTCCTATATCTAATTTAATAACCACAATAATGTTATGGAGCAGGTAGCAAGAGCTTGATAAAAAGGACAGAAAACAACATAAAGATAGTTGGTATACTTAGGCAACTACAAACTTAAGGGAATCAAAAACCAAAGCTATTACAGAAGAAAACTTGACAGAGCTGTATTTTGCAATGATGGAAATGTTATATATTTGTGTGACTAAATACAGTAACTGCTAGTCACACGTGACTGCTGAACACTTGGAAATGTGGCTGGTGCAATGAGGTATTGAATTTTTAATCTTAACTTTAAATAGCTACATGTAGATAGTGGCTATCACATTGGACAGCACAGAGTAGAATCGGTTATCAAAATAAAGGAATGAAAGTAATATTGGCATCTAATTCTGTAACAAAACAAAACAGAAAACATGCTCACCCTTTTCCCTAGGAACAGAGTTTTAAGGGACAAAAGTTATGGTTTAAGAACATGAATGAAACATGATCAAATTGTTGCTCTAATCACTGAAAAAATATAAATCCGCATTAAGAACTCAATAAATGGGCATATAAGGGTATAAAAAGGACTATCAGTAAACAATATTACAATGAAGATAAGCCTAAACAAGCCTTTAAAATCTGGTTTCAAAACAATGTAAAATTAAAAGCTATTCTATTTAATAAAATCCCCATTAAAATCAAACTTTCAGGAGATTAAAAAAACACATAAATCTGCTCTGATATTTCAAAAAACATGTAGAAAACAAAATCCTAAAAGTAAATGGATGAGAAAAACACATACACTATATAACATTAATATCAAGAAAGCAAAATAGAAGGCAACACTACTGAAAAAAGAGCCGTAAGTCACTATGAGGATATAATCATATAAAATTTGTATTAGACATCAATGAAAAAAAAATTTAAATCAACAAATATAAGCAGAAACCACTGAAACATCATTTTGACCACAATGCTATAAAAAATTAGTAATTACTAACAAAAAGTTTAATGAGAAAAACCAACCCTTTAGAATTCGGAGACTCAGTTCTTAACTCTTGAGAAAAAGAACTCAAAAACTCAAAGGCAACCTACAAATAGCAAAAGGAACACTTCACACGTCAAAGGCTGTGGAATGCCATCCAAAACTACACTGAAAAGAAAATTTAAAAAGTTAAATGCTTTTATTATCATGTAAGAAAAAAACAGAAAATAAATTAACCATCAGAATAAAGACAAAGTGGGGAGGCGGGCAAGACCACAGGGAAGAAGGAATTAACAGCAAAGAACAGATCTCTGAAATGACCAATAAAATAGAACTGCTGACAAGACTAATCAAGAAACAGAAGACAAGGATTTAAAATTTATGAATGCTTTCTATAAAATTCTATATGGGTAAATTTGAAAATAACTGAGCAATGGACAACTTTCTGTAAAATAAATGCTGGTCTCAGATGGTTTTAACCTTAAGTTCCAATGAATTTTAAGAAAATTGATACTTCTTCAAAAACCTTTAAACTTTTCCAGACCACAGCAAATGATAGTTTTAAGTTTCCTAATTCGTTTTAAGAAGTTACATCAAAATCAACAGTAAACTTTTCTAAAAGTATTGCCATTAAAATGAAGAATGAGATGCTTCACTATGACCAATTATTTCTTAATAGTATTCTCAAAGTGCATCAAGACAAGGAAAAGGAAGAAGTGTATAAAGAGGTGCCAAATTGCTGGTGACAGCCTACTAAGAATATTAAAAATAATCAACCAAAACACTTAACAGAGTTCAGAAAAGTGTTCAAAATAAATATTTAAAAATCAACTCATAACATAATACCAACAGAGAAGACCTCATTCATATCACAAAAATATCAAGAATGTAGGAAATATCTAAGAATGAACAGATAGAATACTTGAATACCTGGAGAAATGGTTCCCTTAATACTATAATGACATTGATTCTCTGAAGGAATTCCCATTAAAAATCCAATTGTAATGTTTATGCTAAAAATCCACTATCAAAGTAAAGCTCTATTTATCATTCTCTGTTAATCACAAATATTAGTTCAAAGTATTAAAAAATTCTTTTGGATTGAGGACAGTTTATTAAAAAAAAAATTAGCTCCTACTTCTATTTATTTTATCTCACCCTTTCAAAGTTTATTTTATATGTGTTTTACAATGCTCACAGAAGTTTAGAGGTTATTGTTCTAAGCACTGGGTGATTTCTGAGTTCTCTTAGTTTTAATTCCCAAGGAACCACATTTTCCATATGGCAGTGGTCCCAAACCTTTCTGGCACCAGGGACCAGTGCTCCTATGAGAATCTAACGACTGATGATGATCTGAGATGGAGCTGATGTGGTGATGCTAGCGCTGGGGAATGGCTGCAAATACAGATGAAGCTTTGTTCGCTTGCCTGCCACTCACCTCCTGCTGTGTGGCCCGATTCCTAAAAGGCGACTGACTGGTACCTGTCTGTGGCCCAGGGGTTTGGGGACCCCTGCCATATGGCACTCCTGCTCCTTCCCAAAAGTTTGACTAGTACTAAACAGTTGGGCTTGCAAAGTCTATCTAAGAACTCCCTGTCAATAAAGAACATATCCCATTTGATATCAAATATTCGCTTTTAATAATGATTCATAATCATTTTAGTTCTTTAGTCCTTAACCATAAATGTTACCACAGCAGACTATAAGAGAATGTCTCATGTGTAATGTCCTATATGACTTTAAGTGTAGTACAAGAGGAAATAGTGGAGGACCACGGGAAGTCTATAGAAGCTAACTTTAAAATTTAGCCCAAAGCAACCCTCCTATATATAATTATACTCCAACACAGACTATGAAATTTGAAAAACATGCCAGAACATTGCCAAACCATTTAAAAAGAAATGCTATTTTTTAAAAATTAAAAGGTAGTGTTATTAAAGTCAATCTAAAAAATTTCATGGCATTTTTTTTTTTAAATACCATCACTACTGTGACCTATCGAATTTATAAAATAACTTTACCTGACAAAATAAAAAACAACCCTTATACTGTTCCCGATTTATTTTTAAATTTTTATTGATCTGAAATCTCAAAATCTAGAAAACTATTGTTTTACCTTAAGTCATAAACATCTACCTTACATACGCAGCAGGGAACAAAATAAATGTAATGACATATTCGAAAAATTGTCCACTTTAGTATTTCTTCATCGACTTAACTAATTACTAACATCTACCATACCAGACCCCTATTATGTATTATGATGAAATACATAATAAATAGCATTACAAGCAACTTATAATGATATGTCCTAATATTACAATGAAATCATGATACAGGAAAGTTACCCAACATTTATCTCAGGCTTTGATGATCTCCATGGAAGATAACCCTACTCTCTCACTCTCAAAGCTCTCTGTCCTCCCAACTCTGATTCACTTACCACACCCTAGTGATTCTTAGGACTACTTTTAAAATCTACTGCGGCAACAGAGCTTTAGAGCCTTTAGACTATTATTTCTTCCAGCATTGTTCATCTTTCTGACTCCAACTAAAATAAACTATATGCAGATTTATCTTCCAAAAATGGCTTATGACACTTCGCTGATCAAAACTCTAAAATTTTTCTAATATTTAGAGGATAAAGTCAAATCAACAGTTTGGGCAATTCAAAACCTTTCATTATTTACTGATAGGTCTCATTCCCATTTATTTCCAAACGAATTTATCTTACTGAACTGTTTTTCTTATACCCACTAATTTTAAGGTATTAGTGACATAAAAACAGTCTTTTAGGGGCAAAAACAGACAACGGTACTACACTAAAAGTAAATCTCAACTGTAAGATATATTCTAAATTCAGAAAATCTGGTGAAACTTGACTGAATAAATTCTAGCCATGATTCAACCAAGACAATTGGCCAGGAAAACACAGTAAGTCAATGAAAAAGGAAGTTTCATATTTGGTTTTGGAACGCAGTAGATAATTTAGAATAGAATGTAGGTAAGCAACAATATTGACATTATTTATTTTTTACATTCTATACTTTGGTAAATATACTACTAGTGCCCACCTTTCTTGGGAGAGTAGGAGGGTGAGGGGAGAACAGATTATAAAGGTAATTTGAATTAATCCAGAAACACACAGTTCCTGTTAAGATTCTCTCTTCTTCAGAAACTTGAAAGGCAAATCTTATTACCATAAATGTGAACTAACTGCCATTTACCAATATCAGAAAATGATTCATCTGTTAATTTCTTTGCTATCTAGATCTGCTACTACAAAGTAAGTTACATGAGGGCAAGAGCTTGTGTTCACCAATGAAACCCAGGTGACCTGAAAAATACCTGGAACACACTGGGCACTCAAAAATTTGCTGAATAAACTTGCTTGGCAAATCCAGTACCTCAAGATGATAAAAGGCAAAATGCTTCACACTTAATCTCAACCAAAAGGCTGAAAAGTGATGGCCAAGATGCTTGCTTAATGGCAAGCATTGCTGACATTTGTGAGCAACCAAGATAGAATGGCTTTTGTCTCCGACTTTGGCAGAACTCCAGCAATTCTGTTATAAAGTGGTTTATTTCCCAAACTCAATTTATTTCATCTTATTTTCCATGCAGCTTACTTTTGTATATGTCAGGATGATTGTGATTTAGAAACTGGCATTGGAACCAAGGAGTCCGTAGTATGCTTTGTATGTCTCCCTCCATACAAAGTTGAAAGTTTATATGAACCCTTCAAAAGTACATTAGTTTTTAGGCATGGACCAGAAGAAGCTACTGTGAATATCAACAAGTCAAGCTTGCTACTTCACAGATAAAAAGAATTCAGGAGGCCACTCTATACTTAAGAATTGTTTTATAACACCCTTAGATGTCATGACACAGTGGCTAGCAAACAGCCAGAATAGAGGGGGAAACACTATTCTCCACGATGTTTTGTTTAAAAGCATCAAGGCATGACCAAAAACTACGTCCTTATACTTGACAGTAATATATTGTTTTCCTGCTTTCCCAATATCAATTCCTCAATCTCTCAAAAACAATTTAGATTTATATGATGACTAATAAACAAAACAACACAAGACTCAACTGTCAATGAGAATCCTGCCAAATATCTTTCTTATTCTTTTTTTTTTCTTTTCTAGTATTTTGGTAATTCAGGCAGTCTGAGGAATAAATGAGAGAAAAATGGTACAGTCTGATAGTTAATTTTCACTTATAATTCTTCCTCTTTTAAAAAGATCATGGCAATGGTATATAGTCCAAATGCATACCATAACAAAACAAACCAAGCACTGAAAATCCACTGTCTCAATATTAATAGTTCCACCAATTCTCTCCTTTCCTCTCTCTTGTCATTAGTTTTCCCATCAACAGACATATTGTAATAGCTCTTCCTTAAGAAAGAGTCCCTTTCAGAGGTTTCTCTGCTCTCCTTTACAGAAACATTCTATGAAAGTGTGATCTCTAATGGTTTTCTCAATTCCTTCTCTCCTGTTCTCTCCTGAACCTGCTCCAATTAGAATTTCACTCTCCTCCCTCTAACAAAAAGACTCACAAAGTTCTCCAACAACCTTACCCCACCTCCGCCAAATCCAATGATTAAGTCTCAGTCTTTAACTTGACCTGTCTGCAGCATCTAACACAGTTGATCCTTCCTTCCTCTCTGAAAAAAGTTCCTCACTTGCTTTCCACACATACCACAAGTCATATATGTAGTTTTCCTTCTATTCACTAGTCAGTTCCTCCTAGTCTCTTCCTTATCTTATCTCTGAGCCTTGGAATGCCTCAAGGCTTAATTCCACTTGCACTCCCCAGCATTCCCCATTCCTTTCCTCTGCTGCATTTTTCTCCCCAGCACTTAACATTATAGGACATACTGCATACTTCACTTATTATTTTCTCTCACCCACTGGAGTATTTCATGAGGTTAAGGATTTTTGTCTGTTTTTGTTTAGTGTATTTGCAGCACATAGAAAACATGTAGTTAATTCTAGGAGCTCGATATTTGTTGAATTAGTAATGGACAAAAACAAAAGCAATAACAGTAACAACCACTTTGTACTAGTAACTTATGAGTCAGCCAACCCAATAAGCAAGTTACCTACATTTCATTTAACCCTCAAACAACCCTATGAGATCTCTGAGGCCGAGGGAGAGTTAACATACTCAGAATCACAGAACTACCAAGTGGCAGTGTCATGATTCAAACTCAAGTTTATCCTCTTCAAAGTCAATGCTCTTAACCACTACACAGCATTAATTTTACTGGACTATTATTTCATTAGTTTTGGAATAAATTCAACTCTGCTATTTGAAGAGTCAGCAATAAAAAGTTTCCTGCAGTTGTGACTTAATCTCCATTTTCTCTATGAAGACATTCATTTAGTAACTTCAATTTAAAAATTTTAATGGAGATTATTACTTAAAAGGAAAGCATTCCACATTGCCATTTTTAGTGATAACAGTTTACGTGAGAAGGCACACCACTCTTCTTCAAAGTGTTCAAGGAAGCATTCAAACTTCCTCTCTCCCATTTCTATTAAAAAGCTCATGTCAATAGTTTCCAAACTTTTTTTTT
>NW_006434832.1:2155362-2166880 GCF_000325575.1 Pteropus alecto
TTTTTTTTTTTTTTGAAAACGAGATTCCCAGGTCCAACACCAGGGCAAGTGAATCAGAATCACTAGGAAACAAGGTTCAGGAACCTAGTATTTTTTGAAGCTCCATAGGAAACCCTGGTGGTTAGCCCAGTTTGGAAAACACTAGTTAAACGAACCAAAGTTGGCAAGAGACTAATACTTCTATCTGAGCATCTGGCTCACGGTTTAACAATGACCAAGGCTCAGTGGTACTGACCTTCTTGGAAAGAGGAACGATGCTGTTGGGTCGAACAAGCCTCCGTTTTTTACAGCTCAGTACAGGACGTGTTCGGGCTGCCACACAGGTGCCATCAGTTGATGAAGAAACTAGATTCAGTCGTTGCTTTTTATGTAACTGTTCTTCAGCATCAGAGCTGTCAACTGGAATGTGGTCTGCCAAGACAGGCTGCAGACTACACGAAGGGAAGGAAGAGCAATCAGCTTGCAGAAGACGCAAAGAAACAAAGCTTCTAATACTGATTCAACCTCCTCTACTTGCAAATAAATGTTCACAGACACAAACCAGTATTCTGGCACAGAAGCAGGTCATCTCTTGGTGCTGATGTCTGCTACTCTAATTGTGTGTGCAGTGTCTATACTTATTTGTAAGGCTCTTAGTAGAGCCTTACTTTTATCAAGTCTGAAAAGTATGAAAGTCAGTAAGTAAACTCAGGCTATAGTGATTAAGTTCTCCTCTATAACAGAAACATGAACGAAGTCTAGAAAACTGCAACTGGTAAGAAAACAATGAGTTTTGAAAATGTTAATGAGGTGTCTAAGCATCAGTTCTCCTATGAAACTCAACTTTTAGGAATATGTACACTGTTCACTCATAGAGGAATTTTCTTAAACTTTCATAAATACGAATTTACAAACAGCCTTAATCTGTTCTACAGGATTTTATATAAACCATTCTGAGGAATTCTACTAACACTAGGACCTGAAATCACAATGATTCACAATAGCTGTAGGACCTTTTATTTTTTCCATACTGAGTTGGCCTCAGTAAGTAAAGTAGAAATACATTATCATGCTAATGAAAATATACTTGCTAGAGGAGAAGGTATGCTCTGTATTAAGTGATAAGGTTTCTGTTTCTTTAAACCAGGGTTAGTCTTGGCTAGGAATAACTAAAAGCCCAGATATCTTTTACAAGTGTACTGAGTTAAGAAGCAGAAGAGATAAAACTTACGTGTTAATAACTCCATTGACAGGTCTCAATGCCCCACATGATTTGGTAGATAATGACTCTGAAGGATGACCAGAGGCACCATGGTTTTCCAGTGGCTGAGAAACAGACTCGATCTGAATAGGAAAAATAAAAATACACTATCAATATTTAACCAACACCGCCCAGCCTGAAAAGCAGTACCATTTCATGTAAATGAAAAACCTATAATTTCTGATGACCAACTTGAAAAACAAAACTTGTACGACTGAAGAGAAAAAATATAATGATGAGAATTAGCATCTGCTTTGGGGAGAAGAGGTTATGGAAATCAAAATATTTAGCAGACTAAAAGTATTAAGCGCCTACTAACAGGGAAACGATCTAATGATTCTGTAGAACAAAAGCTTAGCAAAACAATTATACAGTAGTCAAAAAGTTCAGTTACTGAGACAACTAACAAAATTAGATGTACTTAATTCTGATTAACTCCACAGTATATGCTGGAAGCTTGTTTCCAGAAAACCATACTTTGTTTAAAAAATACATATATATTTCTGTGTTTAAAAAAGAAGGAAAAAAATTAATAAAATCTCAATGAATACTTACCTATGCTATCAGGTAGTAATTACTGTCTTTGGACTATACAAATCAAATATATGCTTAGAGTATGGTAAAATAAGAAAAAAGGGGAGGTGAAAAGAATCTGGAGAAGTTTTAACTTTAGTATTTCAAAACAAATTATATATTTATTAGGCTCAAAAAGGATAGGGACAGCCAAGAGATGTGAATCATATGGAGTCTCTGAGGTGTAGGCAACAAAGCCACAGATGCAATTATCTGTTGGCTCTGGGATGGAGTACCAGAGAAGGACTGTGGTCCTTATCTCCTTACACTCAAGGTGACTTGGGGGTGGTTCTAAAGTTCTCCTTCCAGTAACTGCTACCAGCGCATAACAAAGCCAATAGTTTGAGGGTGAAATTCTATTAATCAGTATTGATTTTCTTTTTGATCTTTACAAAGCCCAAGAAGAAAGTATCGAAGGATCTGCAGACCTGAGAGTAGTCACAGACAAGTACCAAGGATTGTTTTATAAACTATATAATTGTCTAACCAATGTACTGTATACCTGAAACTAATAATAAAAATTTTTGTAAAGTTTTAATACAAATTATCCAAAAAGTTACATCAAAGTAGTATATAAACAAAGATATATAAGTATACTACAATAAATGAACACTGGGAAAATGTTCTATCTTCCTTGTGAGGTACCCTGTACATCTACTAAGATATCATAAATATCTTCCACAATTATATTAATCATGCCAAAATTATGGCAAATTTGGCACACATACTCATTGCCTTAAATGCTACACTAATTTCATGTTGCAAAGTAATGTGGTATTTTATAGCAAGTTATAAAGATATCCATATCCTCTGACAAAGTATTTTACTCAATCCTAAAAACCTATCTAAAGAAATAACTCAACCAACACATGCACCAGAATCTTATACACAAAGGTGGTCACTGCAATTGATATCTAACAATAACAACATGTTCAACATCTGAGGCATAGTTATAAATTGTGGCCACATCAGAATATTAAAAATAATCATGAAGAATATTTCTTCTTCATGCCAGAATAAAAAAAAACAAACAGTATTCTAATGATTTTTGGAAAAGGGTTAAATTCAAATATTTTCAGTATAATCTGTGGTGACTAAATATGCACATACATAATGACAAGTCAATAATGGTGTCATAGATGTAAAACTATTCTGAAATTTTCTTTATACTTAGCTATTTTTACATTAAAAACAACAACAACAACAACAACAACAAAACAAAAAACAAAACAGATAAACTCAAATACCGTCCTGAATGTTAGTGAGGATTTACTGCTCAGGTCAGGGAAAGCCCCAAAAGCCTAAACAAATATTACAGTATGACCAAAGACTGGGAAATCAAGAATATCTAATATTCAGGTTGGCATTAACTAGCAGATATGTAACTCAGGCATGTTAGAGCTTTCCTAGATTTCAGAAATTCTGGTTTAGATGCAGAAATTTCCTTTCAACATGAACATGCTGTAACTATAAACTTTTTGCTGGCATACTGATCTTAAGAACTTCTATCAATTTTACATTCACTTAAAATAACAGTTTTTAGCATTAAATTATGGTGGAGATCTAATTTATGTATCTACATGTTCTACAAGGAACCATGTTTAATAGGCTGACTCCCCATTTGATTAAGATTTATTTGGTAAGATTATGTGGGAATTAACTGCAAGGACACCCATCAAGACAAAATGCTGCCATTCTTTAACAAAATCTCATTTCCGAACAAATTTCTCTTTCTTATAGAAAGTCTAAAAAAAATAAGGCACAAATTGCCAGTAATCTGACCACCTACAGATAACTACTGCTCATAGCATTATCTTGTTTTTCATACCTACAGATATATAATTTGAATGCTATTAATCTTCAACGTGAATTCTATTGATTTTCTTAGAGAAAACCAAACTTTCCTGAGAGTAATTCAGCCCTCAAATTAAAAGTGAAGTCAACAGGCAAAACATTATTACAGAAATGTTTGCCAAGGATACAGAAGCATACAGCAATCAAGAACATGAAAGTCAAAGAGAGAATGTGCTTGGATTCCAGTTCTAACCATACAGGAAGCACTGAATTCAGGAGGGAATCTGTTTAGAAACCTTGGGATATCCTATAATCACACCGAGATCTAAAAGTGGGGCACTGGGGCACCTATGCTCATCACTCACCCTCAAATGCAAACAGCTTAAAATATTAATCCCATTCCTACAACAGTGTCCTATCTGGAAAAGAAAAACACAACTATAAACACATGTAATTTTACTTAGAGCTTCTGAAAATAAATTCACACTGCCTTAAGACAAAGTGAACACTCCCACATCCTGCAGTCCAAAAGGATGCCAAGACAGAGGGTAGAGAAACATTCACAAACACTCCACAAATGTTAAATCCACATACTAATTTGATCATTACTACTGCAGTGGTTTACATCTGCAGTATTTCAGGAAGCTAAAACATGACTCAGATATCTGTTATCCAATAGGAAACTATAAAAACAATTAAAGAATTTAAGGCTCTTCCATCCAGAAAGTACATATTATTAAAGAGCTTCTCCTGATTCTATCTGATATTCATATACATCCTAAGGGTAGATGCATCCTTCAGCCAGAGTTTAAAAAAAAAGAAAAAAAAAAGTGGTAGCACAGACTACTTCTGTGACCCCCTCCCACCCCCCAAAGCAGAGAGCCCCAGGGGATTTTACCTTTGGGCCATTCTTTGAGTTAAATGTAGCAAGAGATAACTGAAGTGATTTTTCCTAAATGAAAGGGCCATATGTACAGGAGAAAATGATTAATACAGCAATGAAATGCAAATTTGTTATTCATATAAAGCAGGCATCTGATTCATTACTGTACTCTCTTGGCCAGATCAATTAAGTGTGACAAAGAGCCATTAAGAAAAACTAGATTAAGGTTTTATGGAGGTAGACTTTTCTGGGGTGTAAGAACCCATGTCCAATGATTTTACCAAAAAGGAGAGAAAGTAAAGTGGTAAAAACCCAAAGGCACATACTTAAAAATACGTAATAAAATTAGACCAACTTGCAAGATTTTCACTTTAGTCAATGGCATGCCTAAACTGCTTGAAATATCATTTTCTTAAATGCATCCACCACATTTGTCCAAAAACTCAACAGTTCCATTTTGGTCAGTTATTGTCTTTCTTTCCATCAATATGGAAAGAAAAGGCTAACTGCGTGTAAAGAATTCAACTTTTATTTCTGGGTCAAAATATATTAGTTTTTGACTTTATATGAATTATTTCATGTTTCAAGCTCCCCATCTCACTGATATTCAGTACAGTCTTGTTTAATATCACCAAAATACCGCCGGCTCCACAACAGTATATATGCCAGTCATTCTGATGAACTAGCACCATGACCAGGCAATACTGGGAGTAGAACATTCTGAAGATTCCACTTCCACCAAGTCACTTACCTAGGCCTTCAATTTCTGCATATGTAAAATGAAACTACATGCCTCACTTTCCTATGTCTCTCTATGTTGAGGTTAAACAAAAATCTATACAATTATGAAACAATTGTGAATTATTCATTTTTTAAAATTTCAATTAGCATAATGCTGTTGCAGATCCAAAGGCTACTCAAACCTAAGACTTATATTTACCAACATCATTGAAAATATGCATCTATAATCTAATAAAATGAAGCTGGAACATCTTGTGGTGCCAGAAAGTAAATGCTCAAAAACACGAGGAGGGCACATTGAAAGGACACAGCAGCCAATCTGAAGGAGGGCCCAACGCCAAAAGTTGAGGCAACTGGAGCAACCAAATAAATAATAGTAACAGATTATAAACTATAAATATCCATGAATCCATACTGTTAAAGAACTGAATGACTACATAAACACACAGACAAACGAGAATAAAGATAACTCTTCCTAACAGAATTCCAATGAATATAGAAAATAGAAAATCACCATCTAGTACACACGACAGTAATAACTGTTGCAGGCAAAAACCACGAGTGGACAAAATATGGATTAAAGTATAAGAAGCAACAGAGTATTATATAGTATCTCCCCATGAGACAAGTCATTCATTACAAAGGGAAAAATACAAATTCACAGTGGAGAAACCTGGCAGGCACTACACCTTAACCAACTGAAAAAAGCTATAACCCCCGACACATCATGTATTCCCGATATGGTGCACTGAGAAGGCCACAGTTATAACTTTCGTGGTATTACTGCAAAAAATGCATAATTTCTAATAATGAGAAAACATGAGGCAACTCCAATTTGAGGAACATTATACAAAATAACAGGTCAGTACTCTTGTGTCAAGGTTATGAAAGATAAAGACCTAGGAACTCTCACAGACTGGAAGAGACCTAAAGAGATATATAACAATTAAAAGAAACATGGGATTTTGGACCAAAAAAGGGACATTAGTGAGAAAACGTGTGAAATTCAAATAAAATCTGTATAGTACTGTATCAATGTTAATTCTTGATTTTGATCACTGAACAATGGTTATGGAAGCTGTTAACACTAAGGAAAGCAGGATACGTGGGGGCTCTGTGTACTACTTTAGCAACTTTAATGTAAGTCTAAAGTCATTTTTTTAAAGTTTTTAAAAAAGAACAGAAATATTTACCCAGCATTAATAAAGCAAATTTCATTCATACACAAACCAGTCTACAGCTTCCTGTCATCTACAGAATAAAGTACAAGTTCATTAAGATAAATACAAAATCCATTACGAATTGGCCCAATCATCCAATACTCCATCATAGAAAAGTATCTGCAGTTCTTTGACAATGCCAGGCCCCCTCAAGCCCCTTTTACATTACACATGCAGCACCTTCTCTGCTGAAACTCACTGTTAAGTACAACCCTTCCCTATGAAGCTACCTTTCCTGACCTCCCCTATTAGAAGAACCAAGAATTCTTTCTAAATTCCTATTATATGTCTGTTGGAAGTATATGAACCCCTCAAGGGAAGATACCTGGTTCTGCTGATAGTGTTTTTCCTAGACACACAGTGCAGTCTGGAATGAGTTTTTACCAAGTGTTTATTATAGACTAAACACTATTATAAGCACATTATACTTCTTCAACAGTTAGTTATCAAGAACCCTAAAGAGGTAGGAATAGAGTCACACTCTTACCCAGGACCCTTTAGGCAGATGTGTTATGGAAATTAAACACCAAGAGTGAACTGTAATGTAAACTATGGACTTTGGGCAACTGTGATGTGTCAATGTAGATTCATCAACTGTAACAAATGTACCATGCTGGTGGGGAACACTGATGGTGGGGGAGACTATATATGTGTGTGGGGCAGGGGTATGTGAGAAATCACTATACCTTCTGCTCAATTTTGCTCTCAACCTTAAACTGCTCTAAAAAAAATAAAACCTTCATTTAAAAAAATCAAATACATTAATTAATATTTCTGCTTCAAAAGATATAGTTAACTAAAAATACAAACAGTCTTAAAAATATCACTTCAGGTCAAATTTTGCCACCAAATGAGTTTGATGCAGAACTTAAGGGGAAAAAACACTTTTGGTCATCAGAGATGGCTGGATTTCGAAAATGCAGATAAGGGACTAAGGACTTATATTATTATTCCTATTTTACACAAGAAGGTACGGGAAGTATATATGAGAGAAAGTAATGCTCCAGAAATGTCAATCACGTCAAGGTGATTGGTAGTGCTGTTTGAATCTCTTACATCCTCAATGATTTTTTTTTTGTTTAGTCATTCTATCAATTACTGGGCGAGAAGTGCTAAAATTTCCAAATATTATTATGGATTTGCCTATCCCTTTAGTTGTATATGTTTTATACTTCATGTATTTGAAGCACCCACTCTTGTGATTGTCTTCTTGATAAACTGACTTCTTTATCAGTGTAAAATGCCTGTCTTTACTGCTAGTAATACTTCTTGTCTTAAAAACTATTTTGCTGATATTAATACACCCAAACAGCTTTCTTGTTTACTGTTCATAAAATATATATTTTCCTGTCTTTTTATTCCTCATATAGCTGAGCCTCCAATTGGTATTATCTGCCTTAAAGAAATTTAAGTACAGATATTCTGCCAATGAATTCCCTCACCTTAATCTAAAAATGACTTTATTTCATCTTCATTTTTAAAGAAAAAAGTTTGTGCTGTTATAGAATGTTGAATGGCAGCTTCCGCTCCACCCCATTTAAAACATCTCATTTCATTGTTTTCTGCCCTCCAAAATTTCTGATAAGAAGTCACCAATCTTTATCAATGTTCTCTTAAAATGTATCTTCCTTCCCCTGGCTAAGTCCAAGATTTTCTTCACCTCTGATTTTCATCACTTGATATTTCTCATACTTAATATTCTCTGAGTTTCTTGAATCTATAACTAATCTTTTTCATTCAAATATCCAGTTATTATTTCCGTGATTTTTTTTTTTCTATACCATTCTCTCTCACCTCTTTCTGGAACTTGAACTATACATATTTACTGCTTCCTCAGGACTATGTTCATTTCTGAACATTTCTATGTTCAGTTGTTCCGGTCTTCGGACTGAATGATTTCTACTGATCTGTCGTCATGTTGACTGGCCCGTTCTTCTTTTCAATTTGCTTTTTATCTACATTAAATTTTTCGATTCTATAATTTTTGTTCTGCTAGTTCCATTTGATTAAGTTTTAACCTTTCTGCTAAGATTCCCCCATATGTTTGTTCATTAGCTTTTACTTTAAATCTTCAAACATTTTAATTAAATGCTTTTAAGTCCTTATTTCCTAATTCTAAGTCATTTCAGGATCAGTTTATATTGAATACCTTTCTCCTAAGGGTCACATTTTCTTGTTCACTGATAAGTCTAACAAATTTTTATAGTATACAGACATTGTGTATGATATGTTGTAGAGAATCTAGATTGTTCATTTTCTCTGAAGTCCGTTAATTTTTTCTCTAGCGCACGCATAAGTCCCCAACCACCTTTTTGGCACCAGAGACCAGTGCTCTTATGAGAATCTAACGCCTGATGATCTGAGGTGGAGCTGAGGTAGTGATGCTAGCGCTGGGGAGCATTGGGCAAATACAGATGAAGCTTTGCTTGCCTACAGCTCACCTCCTGCTGTGCGGCCCAGTTCCTAACAAGCCACAGACTGGTACCGGTGCGCCGCCTGGGGGCTGGGGATTTCTCTGGCAGGCAAATTTCTAACTGGTTAGAAACCAACTGAATCTGAATTTTGTGGAGCTGGTTTTACGCTTTCATAGAAACACAATGGAGTCTATTTTGAATTTCTCCTTAATCCTATGACGAATCACTTAGTCCTGAAAGTCTTTAACTCCTAAAGCAGGTATCCCCAAACCCCTGGCCACAGACCAGATTTGTTCTGTGGTCTGTTATGAACAGGGCTGCACAGCAGGAAGTAAGCGGCAAGAGGGCAGGCAAAGCTTCATCTGTATTTGCAGCTGCTCCCCAGCACTAGCACCATTGCCTCAGCTCCATCTTAGATCATCAGGCATTAGATTCTCATAGGAGCACTGGTCCCTGGTGCCGAAAAGGCTGGGGGCTACTGTCCTAAAGCATAAGTGTTCTTAGTATCAACATAAGGCCCAAGGTATTTACCAAGTCTTGTTGGGATTCAAACTCCAAATTGTCTTCCCTGTAATTCCTCCCTAAATTTCTAGCTACTTGGCAACTCTGAATTCCATTCTTGACAATATACAAGCCAATGAGAGTGTGGCTCTCTAGGTGAGTTCTAGATACCCTGCGCCACATGGACTGAGGAGGCCTTCATCTCTGAGAATACTTTTTGTCTGACATTTTGATAACTTTCTTTGGTAATTTTAAAATGCATTCTTCACGTACCTGGTAACGTGCAGAGGTTCCAAGATAGCTCTTTTTGCCCTTCACTCTTTCTTAACTGGGGGAAAGGGGACTGTTATTTATTCGAGAGAGGGAAAAGGGAGGAGAAAGAAGAGGTAAAAGGCATGTTTCTGAACAGTGGTGAACAATTCTCAAAGGCTTTCTACATTCCCTTTTTGTAGGAAACACACTCTCTTTGTTCAGAAGGCTTTTTATTTCATATCAGAATTTATTAGTGAAGTTTATCAGCAGCTACAAAGCCAGAGGCCCTTAGTTTCTCTCCTCTACCTACTTTTACCTTTCCAACTGCCTTTGGGTTAGAAGGTCAGACTAAGGAGCTAGGGTTGGGGGTGCTGGGGGGCTGGGGTGGGTGGTGGTGGCATTTTTCTAGTTCTTTAGATCCTCCCTTCCTCTCCCCAACTTCTGTGGTGTAAAAAACAGAACACACCTCCCCATCGCAGGAAATATTCCTTGCTTGTGCCTCCATGGCTCAAAAAAAGGTTCACCCATGCATTCAGTGTTTTTGATCACACGTTGGGCCCCTTTAGAAAACTTAGTTTCAGCCATATCTATACTGTGCTTATAACCAAAGCAAATATATATATATATACACACAGATTTTGTTAAAAAAAAAAAAAAGTCATTCAATTTAGAAATAAGGCAAAGAGTTGGTTACGTGTCCTTTCAGTGTAACACAGGAACATTATCTAACAAGCCCACCTAAAGGTTATATGACTCTCCATAAATTATTTAACTTTGTTTTACTTACTATTTATAATTGATTAGAGCCCAGATACCTTAAGTTGAATGTTTATTTTCAGAACATTAACAAACTAAAATTGATTTGTGCCTAATTGAAAACCTAATTCCAAAGGTTATGGCTTTATTATTCCATAGGATATTAATAAGGTTTACATGCTACTGAGTAATCTTATTCCAACACTCTTCCTTTCAATGACCACATATACAAATTATCTGGTATCAAGGTACTGTTACTAATTCTGCCAAGATCCTGATTCCCATCTTAATCACTATATATGTCGTTGAGAATTACGCCTAACTTCTTGAAACTGTATTTTGACAGTTTAAAAAATCCTGGTTCTTTTATTTAATCCCAGTTAAATTTCAGAAATAAAAATAAATAAATGTAACACCATAAAACAAAAAATACCTCTGATATAATTATTTTTGAACCAAAAGTCTTCAAATTTGGGGGGAGAGAAGGCAAAAAAGGCCAATAAGTACTTTTATTTTGGAAAAAAATAAACAAAATGGAGAATAAGGTAGTTAAATGTGAGTATGAAAATTTACAACTGCCCCTGTCAAGTGTGACCTAAGATTTTTTAAAGCAAAACTGATAAGACAAAGTATAAATCACTTTCCAAAAAACAAGCTCAATAACAAAAAGGCAAAATTAAATAGTGCCCTCCTACAATGAAAAACTTTGCCTGGCAACTGACGTATTAGGCACAGCACTGCAAATATTTGACATTTTAAAAATGATGAAGTACCTTTAAGTCACTTAATGTCTTTTGAGGAAGGATGCTTTTGCAGTGCACCCATCAATGCAATAAACAATGGAAGTGTACTGCCTTCTGTCTGCTTGTTTCCTTTAGAGAGTAAGACACTTTTTGAAGAATTTTCAGAAAGATGTAAAATTCATGAGAAAGGGAATAGTTAACTTCTCCTTGAAGACATATAATGACAGTGTATACTTGTTTTCATAATTATTACTTATCAAAATAATAATACTTTTTTTATAAATCAAAAAAGAGTCTCTATTGTACAATGTAGAAACTACTATGGCAAACACAATGAGGAATGAGAAAGATGGCCGATCTTCAAGAATCTTAAAATCTAATATGGGTCATGCACACGCAAG
>NW_006434832.1:2166909-2202504 GCF_000325575.1 Pteropus alecto
AAGTCCCTAAAAAGCGTGCGCGCGCGCGCACGCGCACACACACAAGTAATTATGTATGAATATATGTATAAATATAATGAGAATCAATAACGCAATGAGACTATTATATCCTATCCTTCACAAGTGCTGAAATGAGAGAAAATATGACTAAAAGAGATGACCCAAAAAAATTTTGGAATCCCTAAATACTGTACACAAATATACGTCTATACAAAACTTACTCCCAATCACATATACTTCAACTCTCATGTTTCCTGTAATTATCATATCACCAGCACCAGCTGACCTCCCCCAACTTACCCATGTTTTCCTCTCTCACTTGTTATAAAATTTATCCTGGCTTACAGCAATCACCAAAGCAGTTTCACAAATGTCTTACAAAAATTCTGTAGAAAGCATTTAATGAACTCACATTATAAACTGAATAGTGGCAAATTTTGGCATTCTGCTCTTTAATTTATTTAAAACTACTTTTCAGTTAAGAACCACCAATTTCTTAATGTCTTCACATTTATCCCTAGCATCAGCAGCTGGCTTTCTTTAAGCTCTCATTAGGAAAGTTAGTTTCTACCGTATCATGAGTTCCTGCTAACAATGATAATGATAAAGGATAACAAGCTTTGCTGATTTGCAGATGCAAGGAGACTAGCTGGTTTAACCCACAATTTAAAGAGCCAGGCTCACTAGACGCCCAAACAATTGAAACAGGACTTTGGAATTTTTAACAAATGACTTCAATCAAGAAATACTAATAATATTCATAAAAGCCAGTGACTTTCTGGGGAAAGTAAAAAAGTGAAACAAAGAAAAGGAAAATAATCTTGGTGTTGAGAAAAACAAGAAAAGGGAAGGAATCATGGAAGAGGGAGGTCTGAGCTAGGTTCTAAGGAACCAGATGATTACAGAAAATGACACCTCTATCCTCATTATAGGATTCAAGGGGGCAGCTCACAGAGAGCATTTTCAACATCTTTGAGTTAAACCTCTAGTCTAACCTTTTCATTTTATAGTCGTTCTGAAAAATTACCTTACTTGTCAAAGGTGCCAGAGCCATGCATTCTCCTGATTCCCAGTAATACTCTATAATGCCACAATGCTGTCTGTGTTGTTTTGGGAGTTAGGAACTGCTTTTGAATTCTCAAGTCCAGCTACACAGCTGCAGAAAAGGCCCTGTACTGCCCTATTTATGAATTCAGATCTTAAAATGCCGGAAGTGATAAAAGGGAATACAGTACTCTTCCTCAGCCAATGCAAGGGTGCTTGTTATAGAGAATAAACTGTGTGCCGACACTACACCATAAACTGTCACTCCCCCTTTTCTGTGTTTATACTCACCAGTTTATCATTCCCATGATCTGTCTTCACCTCGGAACTAAGTGGAAGAAATAAGTCTGTTGTATGCTCTGGTGGAGGTGCCTCCCCAAGAACTATCAACCCCTACGAGACAGAGAGAAAAACAGCACAAGTGAATGGTATTAAAAGTTACAAATTTAATTTAGGAGTTAACACCAAAAGAGTTAGGGGCAGGGGACTTGTTTACCATAGGCCTGTTCCTCATCCTATGCTTCCCCAAGAGTTATTTCAACAAAAAGCCCAGCAGTAAGTAGCCATGAGTAAAGGCCTAAGACTGAGACCCAAGCTTCTCCTTTCTTCCACTTGAATGCTCTGACCTCCATGGCTTGTAACCATTTAGCATCTTATATTCCTATCACCTACATCTGGAATCTTTACCAGAGTATAGTATTTTATACTATATTGTCAACTACTCTAGACTATATTAATGGCAGCAGTACAATCTTTTTAGTTAACTTGGTCACAAAATGTGGTTTAAGGATTACCAAACTGGAAGCGCTACAATTACAAATGATGAGCTAAAACAAATGAGCAACCAAAATTAAAGGGTGAAACAAAGGTGGAACAGTCCCTACGATATATTAGAAACCAAGAACTATTTTAAAAAACTGTTCCAAAGCCACTTGCTTCTCTTAAGTATAAATATTACTCCAGATTAGTTTCCTGCTCGACAATTCAAATTCAGATCTCACATATCTGAATCCCAGGAAACAAAACAATGTAAAAAGAAATTTACATGACTCCATAAATCCTCTCCATAGTCAGCATGGGCCCGGCTGGCTAAAGATAGAAATTAGCTTACTATAAAAACAAACGAAAACAAAAAACCATACACATGAATCCCCCCAAAAATTCAAGTAAGGGTGACCAAAATCGGGTTATCACATTGTACAACAGAAAGATGGGATGCAAGTGACCAGGGTTTTGGGTCTTTGATCTCTTCCTCTGGTCTAGAAAATAAGGAGATTTGATTGATAAGATGCTTTCAGCAGAAATATTGTATTATAATCACCTGGGGAAACTTATCAAACTATACTTGTCCAGGTCCAACATCAAGTCTACTCAGAATCTCTGGGGGGAAGGGAGGAGTAGTCTAGGTTTTTAAATAGCTCCCCTGGTAAGTCCTAATGCAAGGTTGGAACTGCAAACTCCCAGAAAACATCCTAAAATGTAGATTTTAGGGCCTAGAGATTTCAACTGTATCAATTTGAGCTCTCTAGGCCATTATGATATAGGCTCTCGTGAGCCAATGAACCAGATGATCCATCCCTGGGGTTCTTTCTAACTCAAAAATCTCTATGAAATAGGGGGTGCAAAGAGATGAAAAGGGTTGGGTGGGGGGCATTAAGACAGACAATGAAATTTTACCTCAGTTAAAAAAGAAAGAAAATGAAAAATATCCTTTTTTCCCTGAATGTAAAAGAAACAACACTTATCTGTTCTGGAATAAGACTATACCTACCCTATGTAGAAAATAAAGTGGATACTTCTCAGAAAAGAGGGAAAGGTCATAATTGGGCAAAAAACACTTGGTCTAGCCTTCAGAATGAGGTTTCCCTGGTTAAAAGAACTGCTGTCAAATATTTCCTTGTCTCAATCAGAAGTATTAAGCAGACCTCACGAACTTTACCATTTAAAAGTAAAAACTATTTGTATATGAAGTTACTGTTGCTGTTGAGAGGTTGGGGATTATCACAAAGTAGTATGTAAATAAATGCAATTAAAGGTTAAAATATGACCTGGTCTTTGTTCATACTAATTCTGTCCTTTTCTTATATTTATCCAAATGTCATTCATCCTTTCAAAGAACTTGTTAAATCCAAGTCCCACCTCCTTCCAGAAAATGCCCCTGATTAAGTGAGCCCTTACTTGCTTTTATCCACATTGCCAAACTTCTAAAGCATCATGCCTGTGTCTTACATTCTGGGTATTTAAATCTCATTTGAAGAGAAGAACTTCAGGCCAAATTATTTACTTAATTTACTGTTGCCTCAATTTGCTGTTTAAATGTTAACTAATGGTAAGCTCCTTGAAGACTGAGACAAAACACAAATATACTTGTATCTCCTATACTCCCTAGCAGAATCATACACAAAGGAAATGCACAATTGTGTTTTTTGAGTCTTTATGTTAAAATTTGTTTTTGCTTGAACAAAAAAAAAACATTAAGTTTATATTAAGTATAGCAAGGAACCTAAATAAATTTAACTTTTAGGTATAAAGTTACTCCCACAATTTTTTTTAAAGAAATCAAGATACAACAGCCAATGTTTCCAAAGAGAAAAAAATTTTCCCTTAAATTACTGAGTAATTTCTAAAAAACACCTCTCAGAGACTACAAAGACACTCACCTAAGAAAGCTTTTAGAAGATTTGGTACAGACCATTTACACTCCATCATTTTATAAACCAGAGATGATGCATGTCAAACGTCATGTCAATAGGCCAATCCATGGCAGAACCAGGGCTAAAGGATGGGTCTAACTACTCTCATTCTTCCTTTTGTTCATTCAAATCAAGCCGTATTTTATCCATTCAATCCATTCATCGACAGTTTTTAGATGCTGAGATACAAGAAAGGAGAGACATCCTTCCCCCAAACTCCTCCCCCTCTCACCCTGCTCCAGCCTACACCCATCCCTCAAAGTGCTTACATTCTAACACTGGGGCATAAACAATACGATAAGTAAATTTTATGTAGTACATACATTAGGTGTTAAATGTTAAAGAAAAAAATTAAGTACTGTGAGTGGATTAGGAAGTGGGAGCAAGCCCGATTTCATATTAGGCAGTTAGGGTAGGGTAAACAGCACTGAGATGATAGTCAATCAAATATTTGAAAGAAATGTGGGGACAAACTTTGGGCAAACTTAGGGGAGGAGCTAATGCAAAAATTTCAATCTTGAAACCAGCTTGATGATTTTCAGAACTGTAAGGAATTCAGCATGACTGGAGTAAAATGAATGAGTGCAGTTCATGGTAGGAGCTGAAGTGAGAAGAGGTGGGCGGGGGTAATCTTGCACGGCTTTGTAACTCAAGTATTTCAGCTTACTCTCAGATGGGAACTCACTGAAGAGTTTCAAGCAGGAGGAAATGATCTGACTTATGGTTTAAAAGGATCAATTTAGCTACTGTGCTGACATGAAGACTAGTGAGTGGTAAACAAAGCAGCCGAAAATTCAGTTTCTTGGACGAAAGTGACTGGACTCTGGATATATGTATTTAAAGACAGAATCAATCAGCCATGCAAATATGCATCTTGGGATGTGAGGGAAGGGAGTCAGACTCAGCCAAGGTTTCTTGGCCTCTGCAACAAGAATGGAGCTCCCACTGATCTGCTCAGAAGACTTTTCAATGCCCATTAGATTTAATCAAATCTGTTTTTGTAAATATGTGCTCAAGTGCTACACTGATGGAGCTAACATCCATCTACACACTGTTCCTCCAGCTCTCCAAAATGTTAGTTCACTATAGCATATAAAACCAACCATTAGATCCTTTATACTGTACCTCATACCAAAAAGTATGAAAGAAACTAAAAACAAGATGAGCAAATAAAAAGCACCCATATAACTAAAGTTCACTCATTCAGGTGACATTTAATGAGTGTCTGCCATATGCTGGGTGGTGTGAAACCTTAAGTGGAAATACGTAAAATATATCCAATCATAAGGAGCTTACCTTCATCTACCTTGAACAGGTAGGCAGGCAAAGTATTACAATGACAGTGGTATAATAGAAGTTTAAAGAAGAAGATGTGAGAGGAAAAAAGAGGTAGAGCCTAAGTAGAGGCTGATGAAAGTAAAACTTTATATACAGAAATCTACATGATTACTTAAAATTCCATAAAATATACTTAATATAGTTAACAGCCATGAAAGCAAAGGTTATTATTAGCAATGAAACCTTCAGAAAGTTCCATTTCACACCTGTTATAGAGCTGGGTTTCTCCAGCATTCTATTCTGGGTTTACACTGAGTCAATTCTGCATCCTTGTAGCATCAGCCTTGAGTGATGATAACCTCAGGGCTACTGTACTCTAAAATAGACAGCAACTGGCAGAGGCCAACGTAAAAAGGCCAGGAGAGTCTTCCCATCCTTCATTACCACTTCCCAAGTCATATTCAGGATCATGCCTGAGTGCCCAGGCCTAGAGAATACCCACACAGGGACTGAAGAAATTGGGAATGGGTCACAGTTGCACGCAGTAATAACATCCTTATTAAATTATTCCTCTGTAGAAACACAAAACTGTCCTACATAAGTCATAAAAAAGGAAAAATATTTAACCAAACCTGAAAAAGGAAGAAAAGATAGAAGGAATTATGCTAAGCTTGATTATAACAGGGCAAAAACAAGCAAGCAAAAAGGAAAGTAAAGAAAAAACCAAATTGTACACATGGGTTTACTGCTTAGCCTTTACCAATTTCAGATAATGTAAGGAGTCCAAGATAAAAAAAAAAAAAATCACTTGCAATATAAAATTAAGATGCAATTTCACATACTCACCTCTCAAATTTTACTTTGAGTAGGTCAATCTTCCCTACTCATCTTAGATAAGTCAGTGACCTGACTACAGACCAGTTCATCAAGAACCATCCTGCGTTACCTAGAGAAGGCATAGCTGTCCACAATGCCTTATAACTCTATTGAGATGGGAATTTCAACTCTATATTAATTTTAAAGACAAAATGTTCTAGGCTGCTGCTATATCATTTAGCTCCTTTTCCATCCAGAAGCTCCAATGCTCTTTCATTTCTCATTCCTAATATTTCCAACCTTATTCAGCAACTGCTGTGTAATTTCACAAATCAGTCAAAAGAAGAGATCAAAAATACGGATTTTAAGAAGGGGATATAATGTTTTATATGTTGAAGACTGTGTTAAGAGACAGAAGTATCCGTTAGTAACAGAACTTGCTTGGTTCCTTGTGCTTCCTCACTCAAGTTTTATTTACCAGCTGTGAAATTTCAATAAATATCCTTGAGAAATGATGAAAAGGATAAAACAGCAGTGTGTTAGACAGAAAATGCTTTGAAGTCAGATTAATAACCCTGAATACAAATTTAGTTAGGCTTCCTATAAGCCTGTAAGTTGTCAGATTTGCTCTGTGCATTAAACAACATACATGAATATACCTGTATATAATAGTACACACTCAAAAAAAGTTTTCCTTTCTCATTCTAAGGCATGGGAGCATTTTTTTTTAAAGCTGATTGAATATGAAATTTTGAAAATATCAAAATATTGTGGAAAATATCACAATGATATAGAGAAGAGTACAGAGGAGCTCCTAGAAACTACATATCCCTTCTCCAAAGAGCAAGAGGAATTATGATTCCCAAAAAAGAGACTCTAAAGACTCAATTAATTAGCCTGGAAGATTAACATCAAACTTTTGCCAAAAACAGAAACTGACAATCACCTAGCAGTAGTTCTCAAATACTTTCTTTTTTGGAATACATCACTTTAAGAAAATTAAAGTTAATATGCAAGAAATTAAATCCTTAAAAAGAAAAGGAAAGCCTTACCCTCCAATTTCCATTCAACGACAATTATTTCTCTACAGTTGACTGCCAAACCTAAATTCATCTCATGAAAGGCCTGCACAACCCAGGCAACTCTGGAAAACCTTGGAACAGGATAGGCAATGAGAACACTAACCCACTTTACTAAGATAGAGGGGGTTAAAAACCTCCTGTTTCAATAACTCTAACAGTCAAGCACTTAAAGCAACTGCTAACTTGAGAAACAGAGTCAGACACGCAAATCTCAGCTCTGCACTCAGCTCATCTCATGGCTGTATGACCATGAACAAACGACTTGACCTCTCTGACCCTCTATTTGTTTATCTTTATATCTGAGAATAACAGTAATACACTTAACAGTGCCTGGCACATAGTAAGTGTTCAAAGACAGCTATTGTTATAGTGACATATTAAGACCAAATGTTAATATATCTTTAGGGGAAATTCCACTGATTATTTGTTATATCAGGTGGAATAATGTCCCCCCAAATTTTTGTCACCCAGAACCTATGAATGTGACCCTATTTGGAAACAGGGTCTCTGCAGATGTAATCAACTTAAGATAAGCCCTTTAGTGTGGGCCCTAAATCTCAATATCACTGGAGTCCTTGTAAGAGGGAAATGTGCACATAGACACACAGAGAGAAGATGGCTAATGTAAAGACAGAAGCAGAAATTGGAGTGATGCAGCTATAAACAGAAGATCAAAGATTAACAGCACCACCATAAGTTTAGAAAGAGATAAAGAAGGATTCTTCCATAGAATACCCAAAGGGAGCATGGCCCTGTCTACACCTTGATTTCATAATTCTAGCCTCCATAACTATGACAAAATAAATTTCTGTTGTTTTAAGTTTACCACTCAATTCGTGCTACTTTGTCATGGCACCCCAGGAAATTAATATATTTGTTTTAAAAAAGATATTGTATAAATATTTAATAAAATTATGGATTTTCTTGATGTTATCATCATTCTACTTTTTTCTCTTCCTGTCCAAATTTTGTAACAGACATTATGTATTCAGACTGCAGACACATAAAATGTATTAAAATCTAGAATGCCTTAATTTAAAGACCATAAAAATGAAGCTCAGAAATGTTCAGTAACTTTTCTTTCCAACGTTACATAGCTAAATGGTAGCAAAGCCGGGACTAGAATCAAAGATTTTTGAGTCCAAATCTATTGGTATTTTAATACATTATGCCCTGATTAATAAAATTCTTGGATAATTAATATATACACAAAATTCCAGAATAACTATTTTCCAGATATTTAGAAGCATCTAAGACTTTCATAGTTTCCCAAAACTACTGTTATTACTGCTGAGTTATAAGCTAAAGAATAAAGCAGGAACCAAAAGTGAATCGAGGGTATCTTCTCATACAGCTATAGTGAGACTATGAACTGCGGCATCCTGTCAAAAACCTTCTCTGAAATATGCATCAGGAAAATAAAAGTATCCATGCTGTGACTTAGGTAGGGATATTTATTATGGCATGCTTTGTAATACAAACATACCTAATTTCACTGTTACTTTACAAATGTTGCAGTTTTTACAAATTCAAGGCAAGAAGACCCTCCACCAGCAAAAAGATTATAGCTCACTTTATTGTGGTGGTCTGGAACCAAACCCACAATTTCTTGAGGTATGTCTGTATAATTTTAATGAAGAGCATAATTAAAACAGTCAATCAAGAAAGGTAAAAGAATGTAGCAAGTAAAAATAATGTCTTCTCCAAAAACAATTGGAAAATGTTCAGGCTCCTCATGTAATATGACTATGTTTAAAGAAATCATTTATATACACAGAGAAAAAATAGCGGAAGAAAATACGTCCAAATGTTCATAGTGTGTTAATTGTGAGTTTGGGTTTTGTTTTTGTTTTTTTTAGAGCACTTTTAGGTTCACAGCAAAACTGAAAGGTGTTTTTTTTTTCTCTTTTATACTTCTCTGTATTTTCCAAGTTTCCTAAGAATTGATAACACAGCATTTCATCAATTTTAAGACATTTTTCATATCTCAATCATCTTTTATATCAAGATGTATCTTACAATTAATAGTGCTAGTTTAACTGAAATAATTTTTTAGTGACACATAAACTAATAACAATAGCCATCTTCAAGTCTACGAAATATGGCAGTTTCATAATGGGGAACTAACAACATGCAGATAAACACACACACATATATTTATGAATGTATATAAAATAGATAAAGCAACAAATATGACTACCATTGTGCTAATCTCACTTATTACTAAAAGACTCTTGCTCTCAAATATGGAAATTCCCATTTAACTACTGGCCATTAAAACATAGAAACAGACACTGAAGAGGTATTCCTGACAGAGCAAGACTTGTTTTTCTCCTTGGGATAAGGCATATCCAGTCATCCTCCAGCTATTTTTATCACCATTCTAGCTCATGTTCTACAAATCTCACTCAATTTCCAGTGAAGAAAGGCTAAGGAAAGCAAAATATTCAACACTCTTGGTGAATATTGTTTTAATTCCTCATTTGCTAATGCAAAAAATACTTTGCAAGAATATGAGCTTCTTGAAAGTAGGATTTTTATGAACCACCATTGGTGAGTAGTTTTAGTTTTAATTCCTCATTTGCTCTAGCCAATTTTTAAAGAAGTTAGTCAAAATTTAAACTGTTCCCTATTGCAAGGGAACAAATTATACATATGTTTTTAAAAAGGTAAGTCCTCTGGACTTTGCCCTCAATTATAATGCATTCTACTGAACTTTTGGAGAATTACATATAGACCCATTTCGGAAAGAAGCTGGGAAGAACGGTCCAGTGGAATTTTTGGAGTAAGAACTTAATGGGGACTGCAGAACTTTTACTTCAAACTCTCATCATTTTGTTCATCTTGTCAATTGGTTATCCTTTAACTTTTGACCTACTAATTAATTTAATGTATAGCGTTCACAGTACAGCAATTCTCTTAAGGCTCTGAGCAGCACTAAGGCAGGACAAAAAAGTGCTGTGACACTTATTTTTAGAAGCAGTAGGTTTTTCATCTAGACCCATATGTCTGTCCAGTGATGGAGCTCAACTGCATTAAACTAATACAAAAAATACCCTGCCAGAATGTAAGCTTCATGAACGTACCATTTTTGTGACTTAAGGAGAAGAATGCTTGGTGTTTAGCAGGCACTCAATTGTTTGTTGAATGGATTTTTTTCCATGCACATTTATCCCTCGCTCAAACCCAAACACAGCAGAGGACTCTTTTCTAAGTTGATTTTTAAGAAGAAAAACTATACTGTCAAAGATAAAAGCTGTATATTAAGAATCAGCCCTCTGCAGATAGGACACAGGAAAATCAAAATCCTAATCACTAATGTCTAATTTTGCTTAAACAATCTTTAAGGAAAAACCTTATTTTTCCTCAAGAAAACAAGGGAAGCTTAGCAGTAAAACCAAAATGTAGCTAAGTAAAAAAGCAAGATGAAAATCTTTTAGTCATCACCACTTTTCTATAAATACCACAAATATGATACAGTCAGTGGCTTACATTATACAGTCTCATTTTCTTATGTTTCCTGTTAGCCCAGGTATACAAACAGTTTTGTTCTAAACACATGTTCAATTTAACATTATATCCTAACAATGTTGTCTGTACTATAAAGCAGTATTGGGCTCTTAAACAAATTAAACCACTATTATCAGATCATATTAAACCATTCTCTTTGACATAGTTAAGTTATTGAGGGATAGAAGAAAAGAGATAATGGCTGTTTTTAGCTGGCCTGAAAAAGACCAGACACTTATCCCTTACCTTATTAGCACGTATCTGTTTGTAAATATCTGTTTGCTGCCGAATTCGATATTCCAAGTCAGAAACATGAGCCTGAAGCCAGTTCCAGCGGCTGACAATAGCTGCTCGGTCTGCAGCCCATCTCCATTCTGACCTGCGCCTCCTAAAAAAAATAAATAAACTGAGTGAAATTCAAGAGTAGCAGCAACATTTATACCAAATAATGGTGAGGGGTTTTTTAACATCTAGAGGCCCTTATGCAGACCAATTCTACTGCCAAGAAAAACCAAAGACTTTGTACGTATGTATGTCACAAGACACAGGGATCACATACAGATACTTCATAAATTAATCTCTGAAACTGCTTTCATTTCTCAGGAGATAGAAATACTTTTCTACTTTAACGTAAGAACTATATAAAGAATAAAGATTATCTACATAGAAAACCCAAAAGAAATCACGAATTATTAAAGCTAATAAAGAATTCAGCAAAGTTGCCAGGTAAAGTTCACCATACAAAAACTAAGTGTTTGTGCCAACAAGTAGAAAATACTAATTTTTTAAAAAAGAACTATTCACAACACCAACGAATGATAATATTATACACAAAAGATCTTCAGAGAAAAGAAACCCCCAAAATACAAAAGACATGAATAAATAGAGATTACTTTTAAGATGGCAATTTTCAGATATATCTATAAATTCAAAGAAGTTCAAATTCCCTAATGGTTTTTACTGGAAGCTGACAAACAGATCCAAAAACTTACATGAAAAAAAAAGTTGGAGAAATTCTAAATGTGACAACAGACTACAGACTTACTGTAAAGCTAGGATAATTAAGGTAGTCTAGAAAGACAAAAAGACCAATGAGACAGAATACAGAGTCCTCGAACTTAGAATCAAATATATAAAAGAGATGGCATTCATATGAATACAAAAATACTGAATTACTCAATAAATGGTATTGAAATGGCTGGTTCTTTACAAAGAATTAATAAAATTAGTTCCCTTCTTCATGATATAACGGCATAATTTTAGAATGCCTGAATGTGAAAAGCCAAACTTAAAACAAAGATGAGTATCTTTGGAACTTGAGAGCAGGGGAGGATTTAAATAAGACCCCCCCAAAATTTTAAGCTTATTTTCAACATACAATGAAAGTTTAATTAAGTTAAAGTTAAGCCACTGGTTGCTAGATGATACCTGTAACTAAAGATTAAATATCAAAATATATAACAGAACTCCAACAAACAGGTTAAAAAAAAGACAACTCCCATCAAAGATGAACAAATAGAAAATTCACCTAAGAATCCAAATAGCCAATAAATACATGAAATATTAAAAAGTCATTTCAAGTCCAGACTGGGAAAACCCAGTGTCAGTGAGATTTGGAAAACATCAATTCCTCCATCGCCAGTAATAATAAAAACAGGCATTGCCACTTTTGAAGAGTAATTTGGAAATGGTTAGGTGAAAAATGTGCATACCCAACCATCACGAAATTCTATTTCTGAGAACATAACCTGCACACCTGCTTGAAGAAACAGGTTTAATGTTCTACAGTTTGTTATAGCCAGAAATTAATCTACTTTGCTGAACTAGGGAAATAAACTGTAATTTATTGTTTTAATAAATTTTTATAACAGTAAAGATATTAACTAGAACTACCTGTATAAACGTGACTATGTCACAGAAGACAATGATGAATAGGAAAACTATATAAAAACTAAAAAACAAGTTCTATTTAGATACACACAAGTAGAAAGGAATTTAACAGAATACTGTTTATCAATGTGATTTTCTATATGTATCAGCATGACTAAATCTCAACAATGTAGAATGAAAAACTACATGAAAACAAACAAATAAATAAATAAACATACAATAATAAGAGCTACCAATACATAAATAGTTAATGTATAAAAACATGCATAGAGTATACAATAAATTCAGAATCAGGGTCTTCATTACCTCTGGGAATGGAGAAGTTGGATTTTAGTTCTATCTGCAATGTAATGCTTGACTTATCTTTAAATAACAAAAAGAAATATGGCAACACTTTAAAATTTCTTAAATACTGGGGTATGAGGCATCTGGTGGTATATTCTATAATCGAAATTCTTTTTCAAGCACGAAGAAGCAGTCATACTGCCCTTATCCCCACCTCCACTCAGGATATACATACTCACTCCGAAAAGTGACTACAAGTGAACTTTAAAAATAGCCCACTGATAGGGTGTTATGTTGTCAATAATAGAAGAGAACAAACCTAACCACAGTAGGATTAGAACTGAGTTAATACTTAATCATTTATAAATAAGGCAAAGGGAAGTAATGGTATTTTATTAACTTTTATATGGTCCAAATGTAAGTCATTTAAGCCAATCATTGTGATAAAAGTATTACCCTATTACTTCTCTTTAGACACAAGGTATTTTATAGTTCCCTACTCTTGATGGAATCAGTACAAGATACAAATATATTTAAGTACAATTATCTGGTTCAATGTTGGCTGCAGGTCTAGTTCTATCACAGATTCAGGAAAGAACCTCAAAAGCTCAAGTATAACCTCTGGATCATCCCTCAACTATAAAAATGTCCCTCCTTTTCTAAAACAGGTAAAGCTAGTTAGTCCTCATATGTTCTATTTCCAACTTTCATTACTCTTCAAAGTTCGCCACCTTCCTATCCTGCAAAATTTCTTGGTTTTACAAGTTAATTTCATTTCAGAAGCTATCACAACATCAAGTCCCCATCTATCACCACTGGGCTATTTCATTAACTTCCTTAGTTACTACTGCTAACTTAAGTCACATACTATGCTTTTCCTAAATAACCCCCCTTCAAACTATTTCTTCCTGTCACTCCTATGTATAAGAAACCACACAGGCTCCTTTGCTTCTTTTCATATCCTAAGTTCTTCAAGGAATCAATAAAGTATTAAGGGGAGTCAAATTCTAAGGGAGCAATTTAAAGCCAAAAAGTAATTAATAAAATTAACACAACACCCATTTAACAGTCTGTTCACACACAAGTTTAAAAACTGACAGTGGTTAGCCAAAACAAAACCCTAATGTTGAAAATCAAAGCAAGGGAAAGATGATTTCTTTAAAAATTTATAGCACTTCCTCCTTAGTCACCCCTGGTGAACAAAGAATTCTGGCAGTCTTACCCAATGATCCTGAACTTATTAGCTCATAAGCCTTCTCACAACAGTGTTCCAGGACATCAAGCACTCTAAATTGGCAGGAAAGATGAAACCTATTTGTTATCTCTGAATTCAGACACACCTTAACCAAAAGAATTTTGTTTTCTTTCTTGTTTGATGTCAAGAAAAAAACGGAAGGAAGGAAGAAAGGAAAGAAGAAAGGAAGGAGGGAAGGAAAGAAGGAAGGAAGACTTTAAAATCTGTTCGAAAGTTTGAGAATACAAAAGGAAAGGAAAATTACTTAAAACATTTCAGTTCACAAGAACTTTGAAGAATAAATACCTTTTTTCTTTGATATTAAGGAACAGTCCTTTCCACTTTTCCTAAGGTCAAAACTAACAGGTCTGCTATACAGATATTCTTCTATATACCAATATAAACCAAGCCTCTGGATAATATTTTTTTTGGAGATTGGCTAATAAACTAAAGATTAAGTACATTAAGGGAATACTAGCAATCCCTAATTTATGAACAGGCTTCATTCTACAAATATATTTGTCATATGACAGTTTAGAACTGGAATTTTCAGTAGAGTTGTCACAATGTTGTAATTTATTAATGAAAAGTGGAAAACCCCACCCTAAGTGTCCAAAAAGTATCATGTGTTCGAAGTACCAGCAATATGCGCAGAAAGCTGAACTATGAGCAAAGGTGAGAGGTGTATAGCTAGCAAGTCTGAGGTGTGCTGTAAAGATGTCACTACACTCCAGTAGCAGAGCAGAACACCACAAAACATTGCAAGAATAAGCTTCACGTTTTACATTTGTTTTTCCTTAACAATAATAAAACCTCACAGAAACTCGGTTTGCCAGAAGTAGGGATGGATGGATTTCCCCTCTAATATTCAAAATGTAAACTTATTACTGATTTACAGTTCAAAAACAAGACACTCATTTAACATTAGCGTCATGCTTAAACACAGATTTCAAAAAAGAACACATGACTAAGTTGCAGATTGAGACATAATGATGAACTGGTTTCTAACATAATTGTCAATAATGAAGAAAAAGATGTGGATTCTAACAACGGTTAGTCTTTCAGCTCTTTATTGTTGCTTACTCTGTGCTAGCAATTAGTGAAATAATTGCTTTAACTGTGTGTGTGCAGGACATGAGAATGACTTCTAACGTATTATTCTGCAATATACTTTATTCCAGGTTGTACCAAAATATTTGTCTAAATATACTGGGCTACTGCCTGAGTGGAAAATTCATTTTAACTCATATTTTGCTCCTTGCTTTTATTAACATTTTATTGGTAAATCTACTTTGTCTGCATGTGCTATATAAAAATCCATTAAAATTTCACACTATTAAATTGCTTTTTGGTTACCTAAATGCAGGAAGATACAATATTTGCTTTTTTATTATCACATGAATAGAACAAGTTTCATGTTGCTAGCTATGCACATTTGTATAAAATAGTATATGGTGTATAACTAGATTTTTTTTTAGCTATGTGAACTTATACTTTAATAGTTCCCTTTACAGGGTCAGTAGAATATTAGCACATATCTAGAACTTAGGATGTTCTATGGGATTAAAGAATATAGAAAATTTATTTTATTTACTTGAACAAAAAAATCATTTCCTCTAAAAAAGCTCTTCTATTAACAAATCCTTTGAAACTATATAGTGGGAAGTACTTGAAAATTTAGGGTTCAGCATACATGTTAGTCAATGTAGAAAACAAAAAAAGAAATTAACCTGTCATTTCTTTAAAATCATCTTGAATGGTAATGTTAATAGAAATGTTTCATTAGCACAGGACAAACAGGTCAATACAGGCACTTTTATATAAGGAGATTTAACCTCTTAAATGTGGGGACTAAGTTCCTTCTATTTTTGTTACAAATTAGAAATTATACACGGAATCCTCAAAGGTGTCATTGATAAAACCTTTTCTACTGCACCATAAGAGGTAATGATCTGAATCACTTAACTCAGAGATGGTTACCACTAATTTTGCAAAAATAAAAGCACTAAGGATATAAGTTCTGTTAACAGAGAAAAAGATTTGCAATACTACACCTCTTCTGCCAACTTGGTGCCAATGAGTTCAACAAAAGAGATTATAATAAACATATCTTCAATGCCTATAGCACAGCCCATACAGCAGAGCAATAGATAGCAATAGTAGCTACGTCCTTTTTCTCAAAGATAAACTTCAGCAAAAGCTGAATTACCTAGCAGTAACACTGAAGACAGGCACTGAACCACAAACACCTGACCTAGCACTGCCTTTAATTAAGTCCCAGTTCTAGCCCAGGAAGGAAAATTTGTAAATCCATTAGAACAGTACTGGTGGGTTATACTACTTTACCCTGATCTAGAAATTTTTAAAAATCTCATTAAAGTCACAACGAATGTACTGGAAAGACCTTAATGGTGATAATTCCACCTTTGTGATCTCAATCCTATCTCTAGTTATTTCTTTTAATGAAAACAAAGGTTCTACTAACAAATTAAAAGTAAATTAACTCTCAAAGGCAAGTTTACGCAGCAGTATATTCAACCAAAAACTGGTAGATAAATGGAGAGTTATGTGCTACTTCCAAGTGAGCAAAAAGTCTGAGACACCTAAATTTTGAAATCTCTAGGTTTTTTAGATGACTTATAAAACCAAAAGAGTCAAGTAAAATTGAAATCATTCCCCAAATATCCAGAGCATACAGCTGCTAGATTCACAGTATTCAGGCTAAGAGTCAGGGTCACTGTGGGACAGGAATAGAAAATCTTGACATTACTGAGAGTCACATATAAAAAAACATATGTATATATACGTATTCATTACCTATCTCAAAAGCAGTGTGAAACAAATAAGAGAAAGGGCAGGAAGATAAGTTCAAGCTAAGTTCTCATCGTTTTTTAATTTATATGACCCTAGACATGTAAACTGACCTCTGGAAATAACGGCAACATCTGCCTCACAGGATTGTGGTATTCACAAAATGATGTAATCCTAACTGAAAAGTACAATAAGTGTATTAGAAAAGACAACTATTAAATAAATATAACCTTGGAGTTCAATTCCATATCATAAACATAAAAGAGGATGGGAAAGGAGAAATAAAGAGATCCTGAGATTCTTCAATATTGGGCTTCATTAGTCATCTAAAAGGAAGTTCCATTCTAAAAATAAAACCAACTGGTTCATTAGAATAGACACTGTATTCAGCCACAATTTCAATGACATTACCACCCCTGCCTCCCAATTTACAGAGATGGAGGAAATAAAGAACAGGGAGAAAACAACAAATTGTCGAGCATCAAATATCCCATTACAGCTTTAGCTGTAAAATAAAACTCAGATGAGAATGGGTTAAGAAACAGTTTGTCACTCTATCCAGGTTACATCAGCTTTCTAGAGAGGTTTGTAGTAAGAGGAAACAAATGTACCAGAGCCAATTTTAAACTGCCAATTCATCCTGATAAAGACTCTGAGGGTTGAACACAACCCTTTTGTGTTACTGCTTAAACCAGATTATCCCTGAAATTAAAATGAGATTTGTGCATTTTGGCAGATTATTTCAGCCAAGCTTTCAACCTACCATCCACTCTTCTCCACTTCCCCGCTCCACTTAACAAATATTTAAGCACCTAGTCTTCACTAGGCATTATATTAGCTGCTGGGGATACAATAACAAACAAGAACTCTGGCTCATTAAGCTTAGAGTTGAATGGGGAAGGCAAATGTTAATAAGCAAATAATTGGGCAAAATGTGAGGTAAGAGATCATAACTATGAATTTAGATTGGGGGATCTGGAAGATTTCTCTGTGGTATAAACATTTAATGTAAGTTAGGGCTTGAAAAGGCAAACGTGCCTTGGATGAAGGTTATGGGAAGTGGAAAGGCATAGAAGATACTGGGGATTGTGGTCTGCTTTAGGAAGAAATGACATATATACACATTATGTAGCTGGAGCTCAGGCAGTGAACAAGGTGGGAAGAATGCACTAGAGTTAACATTGACTGTAAGTAGGTAGGGCCAGATCATACAGACTATGTTTGTAAAACATGTTTTATGAAACAATATAAGCTGTCCTGATCGTGGCCCACGTTCTTTCATTTATCTTGGACTCTTTATAAACGAAAATTTTCAAACACAAGCTAAAGAACAAGCTCCCATATAACCATCAACTTCAACAACTATCAACTCTTGGCCAATTTAATCTCATCTACAATATCTATCCCCATGGATTAATTTTGAAGCCAATTCCCCCCGTTATTAGATCATTACATCTGTATATATTTCCATATGTATCTCTAAAAAGTAAATTTGCTTAAAATGTATATTTTCATAAATTAAAAAACATTAATTTGTCACATTTCCTGGACTGTCTCAACTGGTTTTCCAAATCAAAGTCAATAAGATCCACACACTGTGTGTGGCTAATGTATCTCAAATTTGTAACAGGTTTCTTTTTTCTTTTTTTGCTTGCAATTGATCTGTGGAAGAAAACAGCAATCTGTCTTTTAGAATTCCTCGCAATGTGAATTTTGCTGATTAAATCCTTGTTGCAAAATCCACTTCTGGACTTTATGAACTGACACCTCTAAAGTACCTTTAGTTTATCTAGTATTCTGTAGATCAGCTGATAAAATTATTTGTACTTTTGTACATTTGATTTTTACATGTTTAAGACTGACATGTGTACTAAAACATGCCCAACCTTTAAAGAATTAGGTACTTTAAACTTCTCTTAATGGCCATCTATCAACTTTTCACTAAACATAGTAACATATACATACTCTGCAAAGCATAATGAAAGTAAGAAGTGTAATAATTCTTCAACAGAGCCTCTAAGCAGTATTCAGGCCAATCTGTTTGTTACATCCTATATAAGTCTCCAACCTGAAAATACCCAGGAGCAACTGTATCCCTAAAATCCACTTCCTCCTTGGAAAGTCTTTCCTGGTGAACTGCACAGCACAATTCATTACTTTGTATTCTTCAAACTTAGAGTGATCTTATTTTGTTATTTGCATGTTTTATACTTCCAAATCATGTCATGCATACGGTGACTTCTTATAGGCACTACCTACCATGTGTTTTAACTGTAAATCAATTTCCAAGGATATCTGCATACATGTAATTTACAAATAAAGAATTCCTAGGATATATGAAAAAAATGCAAAATTTATTTAGCTGCTTGTTCTGCTTGAATTTCAAACTCTTAAGAAAATACCTAACTGAAGCCTGAAAGACCCAGAATACCTTAGACATAATGAAAATGTTCTGATGGAGAAAAATACAGCATGCCAGAGAATGAAAGTGGCTTAACAGTTCTTCTTGGCAGGCTATAGGACTGGACATGGAATCTGAGCATGAAGATTTAGAACAAAACACTGGCACAGTTACTGTGTTTTTTAAAGAGAATAGAACTCTGTATGTTTCAAGAATAAAGGAAAGTGACAAAATTAATACTAAAAGGTTCTCAGTTATTCAAAGAAATGCTACTCCAGAGTGGCTCCTTCAGAGTAAACCAACCAATTTTCTGTCTAATTTTCAGCCCCGAGAATCCATATTTTTATAGTGGATTCCATTTTAGAATGTTTAAAAAAAGAAATCACACTGAGGTTAGAATATTCAAATTCCATATGTGAGACTAATTCCTCCTTTGAAAACTCTAAATAGTTAAATGATTCTATTCACTCGAAAACCGTAATGTATAAGAATAGCTATTATTCGATCCAACTCACACACCTAAGCAAAAGACTCAGGATCACATTTTGCAACTTAAAGTACTTACTCTAAGTAGCAGGGGACTTAGAAGCTTCTCACAAATATCACAACTTAGAATGAAAGAAAAACAATTCTCTCTTCACCATTCCCCAACTCCCCAGTCCTGGGCTTCTTAAAGGAGAGTGAAAGAGAAGAAAAGTACAATATACAGTATTGACAGAGAAAAGGAAGGAGGAGGGGAAGATGCTAGCACTTCTTATTCCATAGGAGAACTTTTAGAACAACTTCTAGAACAAAGAAATCTCTGTATTTAGCCCAATAGATTAACTGTATAATAACAATTCCTATAGAGAAACATTTTCTTCTCACTTTAGAGAACAGTGTTTGGAGTCACTGAACCCTAAATTCCAAACCATGGCCCTGCCACTCAGCTATTACTATCACTTAGCCAGCTAATTGAAAGATCAAAGAACAAAAGTTCTTGTATCAATGCTCAACCTCCAGGAGTGATGTTCCAACTTTCGTATACATAAGAAATATCAGAGAGTTGAAGTGAGTCCCAGGGACCATGAATAAGAAGCCTCTTAGATGGTTCTTATGCAAGAAGTATGTAAGACCATACTTTCAGAAATATTACTCAGAGCTATTCAAGTTCAGGAACAAAGGATACATCTTCAAGAAAATGAAACAGAATAAAAAAAAATCAATGTTAATTTATCAGTTCTAAGAACTTCTGAGCTAGGCAAGATGGCATAGATTCCTATCTCCCGGCTCGGCTCACATCTGCAAAACACAAATCCAAACCCTGGAAATGATGCAAGAGGCGATCAAATAAATAACTCTGAAAGGTGGAAAGAGGAAAGTAAACTGGTTAATCTCAGGACTAGAAAAACAACACAGTGGCAGGGAATCTAAAAGACCCTATTCAATTAATAGGCCTGGTGTTTCCTGACTTTCAATCTAGCAACAAAAAGCTGCCCAGACAGGCTCATCATTTCCTTTGATGGAACAAGAGGACCACCCAACAATACAAGGCAAGCCTTGCAGCAACAGCAAAGGAAACGGTTCAGGGGTTCAGCTAACATTAAGAAATAAGAGGCCAAGGGAAACATTATTACTCCATTTCTCTTCATTTTTATAACAAATTTTCATTATATCTAATCTCTCTCCTTCAATTATCTCTAAAATCCAAGTTCTACCTCCTATTCTCCTCCTGGATCATTCCACTCAGTCATGCTTTCACTGCTGTTCACTCAACATGCCAGGCAAGCTATCCAAGCCCTTTACTTGGTATTCCCAAGGCAGACATCCTCACTTTCTTCAGATCTTTTCCTTACAAGTCACTTGTATGAAGCCTTCCCTTGACTACACTATCTTAAGATTGCAAGCCTTCTCTCTTTCTCTCTCCCCTCCCCCCACACTCATTTCTATCCCTCCTCCAGGTTTTATAATTAGAACTTACATGTAAAACATTTTAATTATCTATCTTATTGTCTGTTTTCCCCACTAGAACCTCTCTTATGAGAGCAGGGATTTTTTGTCTTGTTCATCAGCACATTCCTGGTGTCTTAAACAATGCCTAGCACATGGTAGGTACTTGAATATTTGTTGAAAGGGAGGGAGGAAAATAGGAAAAAAAAAAGAGAGAAGGGACAGATGTTAGAACTATGATCTTAACTTTTCCTTGCAATAGATAAAAACCAAAGTAATCCTAGAGTGAAGCTAATCTGTTTCTCATTTGATGTCAATAGATCTCATAAACCCCTCTAGCCTCTCTTGCCAAAGCAGGATACACAAAATAACAGTCCGTACTCTTAGTCCAAACTTAAACTGACCAGGCAAATAAAGCCATAATACAAAGTGAAAACTACCAGCAAGGTAACTAATCCATATTCTTAACACCAACCACATACAATTTGAATGAATTTTTACTAAAGGTACTATGAATGTTCTATATGCTTTTACATATAAGACAGAAAATTCTCACATCTCAACTCCCACATTCTTTCGAATTGTTTATATTAAATTAGTATCTTGAATAATGTGATAGACATAAGATATTCTATTTCAATTTTCCTGGCAACTTTCAAATATTCTTTTATATAAACTTCGAAATTATTTTGTTAGGTTCTTTATCACACGGTATATAGATCTACTTCCCAGCACACCTCCAAGGGAAAAAAAAAAAAACCCTTAAATAATTTTTAATGACCTAGGTCAGCTCTCAGAGATCAAACTAGCTTACAGTAATAAATGACAGAAGGCACAAATAAAGACATTTTCACTGCCCTAACAACTGGGAGATATCAGTAACCAGTGATATACATTTCACTGCTAAGCACAACGCCTAGCATTATGATAACTGCTCAGTAGTAAATGGTAGCTGCTACTGCTCTAACTTCTGACTACCATGCCCGGCTGAACTAATTCAATTCCGCATGGCACTCTAGGCCCTTCCATCTGATAATATTTATTTTGGTAAATGTGTATTCCTTAAAACAAGCTTGAGAAACAAGAACCTGAAACCAAATCTCTTTTATTCTGAATTGAGTGAAAGCATGCTCAGAAAGGTATGTATGGAAGGGCAATACTGGCATTTTTAGTGGGCAGAGGCCAGTGATGCTGCTACACCTATTACAATACACAAAGGAAAGCCCTCAGAACAAAATGTCAATAGAGCTGAGGATGAGAAACCCTGTTCTATATGAATCAATGATATATATAAAATCTTACATTTTTGGCATCATCACATGGCCCCACATTTTTGCAGGCTTTTTGGCTGAGAAGCCACCAAAGTCTTGAGGTTCTTTCATAATCAGGTGAATGGCAAGTAAGAAGTTCAGGCCATGACTCCAATCTTTTTTTAATGAAATAGAATCCAATAGAAAATATTAAAGTATGTAGTAGGTAGAATATATGTATAGTAAAGGTAAGTAACTTTTGTTTCAATTACATGCAAGCCAGTGGGTCTTCAGATTCACCTGCAAGTACAAGGAGTCACATAAACTGTGTATCTTACTATAGATTATGCTTAACAGTTCTCTCACCTACAAAATTTGTTGGACTAAAAAACCTACAAGGCTCTTTCTTTACGAAATGTAACAAATCTATGACCATCAGCATGAAACATCCTGTACCTAGAGCTGTAATTTAAACTGGAGTGGTGGTGGGGGTACTATTTATAACTAGATAGATACCTGTAACACTCAATTTACTCCAGATGCTTCAACAAAATCTTTCCTTTAGTTATTATTAGATTCATATAGACTAGAATCTTGACCAAGTCACAATGCCAAGTCTAAATCTAAATCACCCTCTTAAAACGTGCCCAAAACTTCTAAAACTTTAGAAAGAAATATTAGAGATTATCTCTAAGCATCTCAATTTTTAAATGATCAAAATGGGACCCAAAGGAGTAAATGACTTTCAGAGAGTCATAAGTCAATTCGGTCATTCAAGCTCTTAATACAAACATTAGAAAAAGATCTCAGCAGAATCTGGCATGCTGACATCAGCATAAAGTTACATTCTGATTTTAAAAATCACTTTGACTTCTTATAACTAATTGGCACAAGTAACTATGACTCAAATGTCTTAAAAATTTATTTTACTGACTCAGAAATAAGACTACTTGATCAGCACTACCATGTTTGACATATTTCTAATATAAAATTAAGCCTAATGATCTATTCTTAGAAGCAAGCGAGAACCATATAAATAATAGGAAAATATACAGTGATCACCCAATGATAACATCCATATTGAACTAATAATTATACCGTTAAAGGAAATCAAGACCCCAATCTATTCTTTATTACATGGGCCTCGAGTTTCCCCACTTGCAAAACTGGTCACTAAGGTCTTTCCAGCTCTAAAATTCTACCCATGTTTGCTCTTAAGTGTCATATTATGAACAGGAGATTCAACATTTTACTCACGGTTTAAGGCATGTTCCTGCAAACAAAGTGCCAACTAATGAATAAAGCACAGAAACAACTAGTATGTCGAAGTAGGCTCTGTCTCTTCAGTTAACTTATAAAGTTACTTATCTTTGAGCCAAGGAGTTCCTGAACTACAAACTACGTACTTACCAATTTGTTTACTGCTAAGAGCCCTGGATCCAGAATTAGCTTGGAAACAGACTCTATGCAACTCAATATTTAACACTAGAATATGTGCCTGAAGCAGACTGGTTAAGTATCAAAACAATCTTATTCTTAAATATTCTAAAGAGGGAAGAAGAATACAGATTTTCCAACTTGCTGAACTAAGATTTGTTCTTAAGCAGACTACTATCAAGTTCCCCCCCCCAGGAGTGTCACATTTTAATGTAATTTATAATAATTTTTCCCAGACAGTTTAATTATGACCACATTGTCAACATTTTATTACAATCTCGTAAGCAAGGGAAAAGGTCTCTAATATACTCATCAACAATAATTCTTGATAGGAATGTTTTAAAGAAAGAGACTGGCAAATCATTTTAAAATTAGATAATAAAATTGAAGCAATACCTGATTAAAAGTCATTAGACTTTTGACTGACAGACAATTGAGTGAATAGGTAAGTCTCTTCCAAAAAAACAAGTCTTAATCCCATTCATCAGACAACTGCATCAGCATTTTAACAGCAATTTCTTCACAGAAAGTTACAAATTACATCACACAAAAGATTCTAACCACATAAAGTTTGGAACAATTTTTCTTTTATGCTCTTTTTGATTTAGATACCCTCTAAAGATCTGTCCAGATAAAAGTCTATCTCACTGGAATTTTGTACTAAAGATCACAATTAAGTTTGTGCTATTTTTTTTTTTAACAATACTTAGCTGTTTTTATATGTAAGGCAAGCAGAATTACTTTAAAGAAAAAATTATGCTTTTTCCTTCTCCCCTAATGCAGAATATAGCAAACAACCCACTCATCCGACCACTACTAATCCTACAGCTCCTGAAAGCTAAATAGAAACCCTAAGGAAAAATATACATTCTAGGGAAGAAGAAAATTTTAGAGGTGTATTATATGATAGTACATATAGTTTTTCAGAAAACTATATGTGATTTCAAACGAATTCAAAAACTTTACTATGACATTACAAATGAGATACCGTTTATCTGTAGGACACTTCCAATCCCACCAAAAAGTGTTTGAACAATCCAAACAGTTCTAAGGGAAGCCAACAGATACAAACTTTGTAGAAGGGCAGAAATGTTAAAGCAATTGCAAAACACGCACAAACAGCTTTTAATGAGAGTGACAATAAAATGTTTAAGCTGCTCAAAGACACCAAGCAAATGTCACAGAACTGCTGGAGGTGTTATCCACCTCCCCACCCCTGCCCTGCCCCCAGGGTAGTCACCAAGGTGATGAAGCAGAGAAAGGGTCTTGAGTATTGAAAAATACAACAGAAACAGTTGAGTTCACTTCACATTTCAGCTTAGTTTTAGAACTCACATTACACTAATTATAGAATCATCTTAGAAAAGAAAGAACCCCAGGAACCAAGTATTATGGCAGAATGAGAACTAGATCCAACTTCCAACTGAGAAGACTTTCTACCACACGAATTACTTAAATTACTTAAATATTTAAGTAATTTAGATTTTGTTAGAAATAGCCAGGTTACAAATTCCTCAAAGGAAAGGCTGATAAAGATGAATAACCTGATAAACTATTAAGATATTTTCTATTAAGACACAAAACATTAAATGTAAATCAGGAAGGAACAGTAACTCAATTCATTTTCATCCTATGACTCCTCTGTTCGGCCTCTCCCGGTGGCTCCCTTCACCTCAAAGTACAATGCAATCTCAATTTACGATTAAAGTCTTCATTAAGAGTCCTTCAACAACTTCTATTCTCCAGAAGAATTCAAAAAATTTTCTAACGGCAAGTAAAAAGCGCCATCATTTTTCACAGTTTGGTGCCAGGGAATTATTTTATACCTAGAACAAAAACCCATAGACCTATAGCTCCTACGAGTGCTTGAAAATATTTTTTAAATGGCAAAATGATCTCAATAACCAACAACAATGCTTTAATAATGTTTAAAATTACATTTTTAAAAAGTATTAACTGGTGCAGCCAACTTTGAAAATTGTATTATGGTATTTTTAAAAAGATGGCTGCAAATTCTTTGACATCTCTCCCATTGAGAGGTGATGTTTTTGTCTCTTCTTAAATCTGAGAGTCTTGTGGCCATTGCAGTCAATAGAATTAAGGGTGAACTGATGCTAGGTGATTTCCTGGGCCAGGTTATAAACGAACAGGGAGCTTTCATCCTTACTTGCTAAAAATCCAAGCCTCATAAGACAACTTAGAGTATACTCTTTTTTACAGTTTAAAAATAAGCAAAAGTAACCTGGGTAAACTTTAAAAGCTGTGTCTGCATGTTTTGTGATTGCCTTAGCATTTCTGCCCCTCCAACAAAGATTTTATCTGTTGGCTTCCCGTTAATGTTTTAGGCAAACACAAGTATATGATACAACTAAAAAAAGAAAAAGAAGCAAGAGAGAAAGAGAGACTCAATTCAGAATAGAGAATGGAGGTGGATCCTATAGATAGGTTTTTGGTGATAGCAGTTGAAGTGGGCAGTAGTGCCACAGGTGTGTATTATTTTTAAAATAAAGCCATGCATGGACCAATGACAACAGTGTCATGAGCTCAGAAGTCCAATTACAGTGGACCATTGAACAATACAGGTTTGAACTGTGTGAGTTCACTCATATGCTGGTCTTTTTCAATAAATTCCATAAATGTATTTTCTCTTGATTTTCTTATTAACAGTTCACTTTCTCTAGCTTATTGTAAGAATATAGTATATAATACAATTGACCCATGAACGACATTGGTTTGAACTGTGAGAATACACTTGACTTGGATTTTTTTCCAATTGACCACTGTTCAATTCACCCTTGCAGTTCAAATCAATGTCGTTCATTGGTTTGTTCCAAGGTCAACTCCAATGTTGGGAATCCATGTATACAAAGAGATGACTGCAGTTATACCTGGACTTTCCACTGCACAGGAGGTTGGCACCCCTGCATAGTTCAAGGATCAACCGTACGTATGACATACAAAATACGTCAATCCACTGTTTATGCTAACAATACTTCCGTTAAATAGCAGGCTCTTTGTAATTAAGTTTTGGGAGAGTCAAAAGTTATTTGTGGATTTTTGACTGTGTGGCGGTCATACTCCTAACCTCTGAGTTGCTCAGGATCAACTGTAAAAAGAAATAAATACATACACGAGAATATATAAAATGGAAGGACATGCTATGATAGAATGAGGGGGAAACATGAGTATCCACATTATAATTAGTTTAAAAATCCTTTTATTTTTAGTTTAAGATAGCAGTTACTGAAATCCAATTTATATTTCACCAACTTCCCTTTAAATATTCACAAAAATAAGAATTTTAAAGTTTTACAGAGCTAGAACCTAATACTGGTTAATTTCTGAATATCCAGAGAAAATTCCAATAACCAAACTTAGAACACTAAGGCAAAAAAAGTAGGGACACATGAGGAAAGAGATTTCCATTTCCAACCGCTATATCATATGTGGAATCTTCAATAACTAAAGACAGTGAAGGCATCTACTGTGAACTCCTTCGGCAAACTTAAAAAAAAATGGAGCTCATTTCTTTCCTTCATTAAAAATTTCAAATAATGAAATGAAAGCTAGACAAAAGTAGAGAATTGTATTTTGCTATCCAAAGATATTTGGTTGGCAATGAGAAGAGGCTAATGCTAATAAAATGATGGGAAGTGGTATTCATTGACTGTTTCTAGCAAGGAAAGGACTACATACAGACTGCATCAGGTTATCCAAGAAACAACACTACTCATAATGGGAAGGCAATAATCGGACAGAAGATCCCTCCCTCAGACCAGCACATCTGAACACTGTCAAGTAATAGCAAGTTGGCCAAAGGGTGCACTAAGAAACATTTAAAAAGCTGACAGTCGTTCTCAGAGGAGGTTTGGGGGTACTGGGCAAAAAAAGTGACAAGATTAAGAAGTACAAATTGATAGTTACAAAACAGTCATGGGGACATGAAGCATAGCAAAGGGAATATTGTAATGGCCGTGTACAATGCCAGGTGGGTACGATAGTAATTGGGGAGGACCACTTCATAAATTATATAAATGTCTAATCACTACGCTGTACACCTAACACTAATATATGTATAATACATATACAAAAAAGCTGAAAGTAATTTAACGGCAACGAGGTAGACACTGAAAGGAATCCATCAAGCTATTTATTCTATAAACATCAAGACCTTGCAAAGGCCTTTCCTCTTAGGCAATATAACTAAAAATCCCAAGGGCGGGGGCGGGGGGGGGACACAGGGAAACTATCAGAAGTAGAGTTAACACTAGAGGCTAAAGAGTAGTCAGATAAAAAATAAATGTCCCAAAACTAAAATTCTTACATCCTTCCAAAAATGTGTTTATAGTCTTCCCCTCCTCTATTTAAAAAATAAAACAAAACAAACAAACAAAAAAACTCCCAAAACCCACAACAAAATATTCTTCCAATTGCTCAAGCTAAAAAACTTATTATCCTCAAATCCTCTTCTCTCACAACTGGATTTAATCCACTGGAAACTCTTTTGGCTCTACCTTCAAAATACATTTCATCTCAGAGCACTCCTGACCACTTCAACCAAGTAACCATCATCTCTCACCTAGAAATGGCATTAGTCTCATGAGTGGTCGTCCTGCCTGGGACTCCTCTGCTTAGAACCTTCCCATCCAATTCAGAGTAAAAGCTAGTTTCTATAACGTTCCTGGCTATTTCTCGTCTCTTTCTTGACATAAACTGATTTGACTTGGAACATTTTCTTCTTCCAGATATCCTTGAGCAATGTTTCCTTATTTCCTTAAGGTCATCTTATCAAAGAAGCCTTCTTCCAGGTGAAAAAGAAAAAACGAAAGTCTTTCAAAAAGAGAACAGTCTGAATGAGAGAATGTATTTGCAAACAATGCCTCTGATAAAGGCCTAATATCCAAAATGAATAAAGAACTCATACAACTCAACAATAAAAAAACAATCAATCCAATTAAAAAGTGGGCAGAGGACCTGAACACTTTCCCCAAGAAGACATACAAATGGCCAACAGACATATGAAAAAGATGCTCAACTTCACCAGCTACTAGGGAAATCACATCTGTTAGAATGACTATCATCAACAGGACAAGTAATAACAAGTGTTGGAGAAGTTGTGTGCAAAAATACCCTCATACACTGCTGGTGGGAATGCAAACTGGTACAACCACTATGGAAAACAGTATGGAGGTTCCTCAACAAACTAAGAATTGAATTACCATATGATCCAGCAATCTTTCTTCTGGATATTTACCCCAGAAACCTGAAAACATTTATCTGCAAAGATATATGCTCCCTGATGTTCACAGCAGCTTTATTCACAGTGGCCAGGACATGGAAGCAACCAAAGTATACTATGGTAGATAATTGGAAAAAGATGATGGTACATATACACGATGGAATATTAGTCACAAGAAAAGATGAAATACTGCCATTTGCGACAACATGGATAGATCTTGAGATAATCATGCTTAGTGAAATAAGTCAGACAGAAAATGTTGAAAACCGTATGATATCACTCATATGTGGAATAGAAAACTGAAAGCAAAGAACAAATATGACAAAGACTCATGGACACGGACTGTGGATTAGTGGTTACCAGAGGGAAAAGGGAAGAGGAGTTGCTTTTTGAAAGGCTTCCGTTTTTTCTTTTTCACCTGGAAGAAGGCTTCTTTGATAAGATGACCTCAAGGAAATAAGGGAACATTGCTCAAGGATATCTGGAAGGGTATATGGGGTAAGAGTCAAATATTTGGTGACGGAAGGAAATCTAATTTTGGGAGGCAAACACAATGTAATACATATACAACATACTGTCAAATTGTACACTTGAAACATGATTTTATTAATCAACGTCACCCCATTAATTTTTAATATATAAAAAAAATCCTTCTTTGACACAAAATAGTAAAGCTGTTGCTGTCACCACAATTTGTTTTGTTTCCCACGGCACTTAACCAATTGACATATATTTAGTTGTTTATTGCCTCTGTATCTTCAGGAGTGTAAGTTCCAAGAGAGCAGATATTCGTATGTTGTATTCACTGATGTATCAAGAGGAATTCTTATTTGTTTTATTCACTAATATATCCCCACAAACTTAGTCTCCTCATATGCAGTAAGCATTCAATAAAGGCATGTTAAGTGAATAAATACTGGTGATGGTGGAGGTGAGAGGGGAGTGTCCTATCCACAGTTCAGAGCAGCAACCATGTACATACTTGGGTAGTTAGCCAAAATCTTTCCTGAGTGTTATTAATTTACAGATTTGATCTAATTCCAATTAAAATCCCAGTTGGATTTTTGGAGAGAATGTGACAAAGACTAATGAATTTGACTACACAAATTTAAAACTTCTATAATTTACAAATACAGAAATTAGAAGGCAAATAAAAAGCTAGGAAAAATAATTTGTACTAACAAATCAATTAAAAAAGACATTAGTAAATATATAAGATTTATTTATATAAAAAAACAGATGGCCAAAAAATACGATTAAGAGTTAAACTACGTTAGTAAATTGAAGCCAAAAAAAGAAAAAATAATAAAATAAAGGATACTTTTTTGGCTATCAAACTAAAGTCTTTTAAATTTTTATCTAATATCTGCTAGATTTCAGGGAAACATTGCTGATGAAACAGCAGTTTCATTCCAGAGAACAATATAAGATTTATCCAAAAAATCCTTAAAACTGTCATTATCCCTTGACCAAAAAAATTCCACATCTAGAAAGTTAACCTAAGATGATAATCTGTGATATGAAGCAAGCTTTACTCACGTTTTTTTTACACTACTACATAAGAGATCACAAACTTAAGTCACATTCCTGAAGTTGGTTTTATACGCCTGTAGTTGAATTTTCTTTGGCCTCCATAATGGTATCAACATTTTTCAATTTGTTGCCAGTAGTTTAAAATCTATTATACACAAAGACAAGATCTGCCAATTCTGGGTCTGCAAGCCTCTCAATGACTTGTTGGGCCCAAGCCCCAGAGTTTGTGATTCTGTAGGTCTGAGGTAGGGTTCCAGAACTTACATTTCTAACAAGTTCCTAGGAGATGATGCCAATGCTGCTACTCTAGAGACCACACTCTGAAAACCTTAGACTGATGAAGCTTCTTCCCTGGAGCCAGAGAGAGGTCTAGCTTCCCATTATTCACACAATTACAAGATACTTGAACAATATTGGGGATTCCATTTACAGGGGGAAGCAGGGAGAAAAGCAGATGGATAAACAACCAATAGTCACTACAGATGTCATAGCACTGCCTTCCCCTAAGTATCAGAGGTGGAAAACCATTGCCCTACACTACATTTAGGAATAACCCTAGATTAAATTCTTAGTCCTATTTTTTTTTTTATTCTACATTCTTTCTCATGGGGTTTATCTCTTCTCAGTTTTAATTAACTCTTCTATACTTCATACAAAATAACAGGGGTTGCAAATAAAGACTTGTAAAAGATACCCTATACTTCTAATATTTCATGACCAAAAAATGTTAATTACCAGCCCTAATATTTTCTATTGAATTTGATTTTTTTCCAGCTAGAAACTATACATTGTAGCTAATATTTATTGAATGCTTCCTTTGTTCTCGGCATTGCTACACACTTCACATGAATTTCATCATGAAGCAGTGCCAACTATTCCCATATTGCAGATAGAGACTCTCAGGCACCAAGGGATTAGGTCATTGGTCCAGAGAAAAACAAAAAGGTCTACTTTCGAACCCAGGCAATCTGGCTCCAGAGTCCTCAGTTTTAACCACTGAACAATACTGCCTTCATCATCTAAAATTCAACATATCCCAAATCTCAACTTTCATCCAAACCAGTTCTTTAAACTTGCTGTCAACATTCTTATCTTCCTATTTAGGCTCTCCTTCAATAACTAAGTCCTATTACATTTCACATCAGTTCTTACTCTTTTTATTTCTATCGACCTAGAAGTCCTTTAGTCATCCTTCCATTTGATCTCTAAAATAACTAGTCCTTCTGCCTAAAGTCTCCCCGCCGGCCCCCCAACCAAGACTGCTGTGTTCCTCACTGCCTTTGGGTCAAAGACTAGCTTAGTCAACAGGGAATTCAATTCAGGTCTTTACCTACTTCTTGGACCCACTTCTCTCAGTTTCCACATACAGATAAGAACTATACTTAAAACACACCCACCCACATGCAGAACTTTCCTGATTTCTGAGGGAGGAGAGCAAGGGATAGAAGGGAAAACACAAGGAGAAACAATGTTCAACCTAAAAAAAGTATCATTTCTAAGTTAAAGGCTGTAAGCTTTGAAACCAGAACATTCAAACAGCAAACTCTTCTTTCATGGAGCCATTAATAGTTTAAAAAGAATCCTTAAGTATACTTTAAACTTACACAATATTATATGCCAATTATATTAAGCTGTGAGAAACAAAGAATACTGTTGAGGCATCCCAATATAAAATCTCAGTGCCAAAGCAAGTTTCACTCTAGGGTCAGGTGTAGGCAGCAGCTGTTGAAACAGAACAGTTTTAGAGACCCTATACAAAACTCTTGTTTGAAATTAAAGTACTCTAAGTTGTTTGTTAGAGGCATCTTTTGGCCTGAACGAAAGCAGCCCAATTTTCTGAAATGTATTTAGATAATCCATGCAGTTCCACACAATAGCCTACCCACCACAATTTTGAGGAGTCATATCTGGCTAGTCAAATACCAGCAGCTATCTTTAAAGCGATATCTTAAATAGATAAAACATGAGGCGCAACACTTTAAGGAAGAAAGAGCACAGGTGAAACTAAACAACCAGATTCAAATCTTCCCTCTGATGCTTACTTGCAACCCTAGGAAAGCCCTCTACGTCCCCCCCGCCCCGCCCCCCCGCCTCAGTTTCTTCATCTACAAGAAATACCTAAAACTTGAATTGTTACTAATGAGATCATGTGTTTAATGGCCCTAGAACAACAATACACTCACAGCACTATAAGAGAATCAATACCCTCCATTCTTTCTTATCCTACCATTTAACGTGTTAGCATTAGCTGGGTTATGGGATTACCAGTAATTTGTTGTTTTGCTTCCTGTGTTTTAAAATATTTTAATAAAAATTACTTTGTAAAATATTTTATAAATGAAAAATTTTTATTAAGACAAACACAAATGACCTAGTGTTTTATTTCTTAACATTTTTTTCCTGCTTCAATGTGCACATGCATAATAAACTCTCATCGTAAGTTAAATCTCTCATTACAAAAAAGCAACTTTCAATTAGAGATAAGCTATGTATTCTCAATATTGCCTGTTTCTACCCCCAACACACTGTTCCTAAAACTGAAAAATCACTTATCTAAAAAGCAACACATTTTATATATATAAATAAAAAAAACTCTTGTAATTCTTGCAGCAGCGCTATTTCTCAATTACAGAAGGAAGCACAGACAGTCCACTACAATAGCATAAATAACACTGTGTGATACACAAAATAAAAACCTGTTGGTCCCTGCCCTTGAGATACATCATTCAAAACAAATGATATGCAATTCACCCTAAAAACCTCCACATAGAAAGGCATAAAGATGGAAAGTAAAGAACCTGCTAGCTGTAAGCCCTTGAAGGGATCATAGAAACAAAGCCCAGTTACGGGTCCTATGTGTAAAGGACCCTGCAAAGCAAAAGGAGCTGATAACGAACTGAACAAAAAGAGCAAAAACAGATCAGTGAAATCATGTTTTTATGCCAGCTGCCACACATGGTTCTAATTTCTTATACATGTTATTTACTACTGGAAACCATTTACTGAGCTGCAGTATATTGGCTACATCCAAGACAAAAAATTACGGCAAGGATGTTAAGAGGGAAATTATTTACTTTGCTTTAGGAAAAAATTCAGAAGTAACTGAGCAGAATGGAAAGAGGTCCACTCTGAGCATCTAACTGGTATGAAAATTTGTTAGAAACAGATCTGAATTAGGGGGGAAAGGCAATCTGATATGCTAATATAAAAGAAGAAAAAAGACCTCAGCAATGAACCAAAGACCAATAACAGAGAAAACACAATAGCATATGCTGGCATGATTCCTTTTTTAAATTAATATTTTATTTTTTAGAGTAGTTTTACATTTACAGAAAAATTGAGCAGAGAATGGAGTTCCCACATAACCCCCTCACACACACATACACAATTTCCTCTAGAATTAACATACTGTATTAGTGTAAATATTGTATTCATCAATTTGTTATAATTGATGAATCAACTGATACACTATCAATTAAAGTCCATAGTTTACATTAGGGTTCACTCTTTGTTTTGGGTTTTGAAAAACTGTATAATGACGTGTACCCACCATTATCATCATTATACTTTTAATATATAATATCAAATTCAAAGAGAGTGATGTTTTAGCACCTTTATCATAGTAATATAAACTAAACTCCTATCTCCACTCCTGCCTCTCCCCTCCTCACCCACTTTCCCACTCTTCCCCATTTCTTTAATAAACACCACCTTCCTTCCATTGGCTGAGACCAAAAATCTCTTACAACCCACAACATTCAGCCCATCGGCAAATCCTACCCTACTCTACTTTCAAAATATATGTAGAATAGAACATTCCTTCTCACAAACTCTACCACAACCACCCTCTCTCACTATGGTATTACAATACCCCCCGCCCCCAGTTTATCTTGTTTCCCTGCTTCACAGCAGTTAGTGTTTCTTTCAAACTAGGTCAGATCATGTCACTCCTCTGCTCGAAGGTGACACAGGCTTTCCATCTCAGAATAAAAGCTACAATCCTTATAGTAATCTACTAGCTTCCACATGACCTATCTCCACCTATCCCAGCACCCCTTCCCTCTGACTTTACATCCCACTACTTCCTTCTCATTGTTGAAGCTACACTGGCTTCCTTGCTGTTAATACTCCAGGTAGATTTTATCTGTGGAGTTTTTGCACCTGTTGTTCTCTCTTTGTCCAAAATGTCTTCCCCATTTGTCCCCAATGCCTAACTGCCCTATTTAATGTTGCAGCCCCTCCTTCTCCACAGAATTTATCTATCACCATTTAACATAATACATATTCTACTTACCTACTGACCTGACCCCAACTAGAAAATAAGAGCAGGAAAAAAAAGAAAGAAAAAAGAAAAAAAGAGCAGGAATTTTTAATCTCTTTTGTCTGCAACAACTTCATGGTACCCGGCCTTCAACAGTAAGTAATGGGTCCTGAAGGTGATATAACTGAATACTGGTAGGAAATTAAAACCAGAATATAGCTGCTAGCACCTACAATCTAAACAAAGTCCCAATTCTCAACAATACAGTAAATGAAGAATTCCTGCTCTTTAACCTCTTAAAAGCTTCAAGATCCTCTATTAGAAAAAATGTCCTGGTTTGAGAGGCTGGGCTTTTGCCTTCATGGAACTTCCCATATATTTTCTAGTCCCTTACAAAGCCACTAAGTATACCAGACAGGAAGAGATTCATAGATAAAGGACACAAACATATTGAGGCTGCTATCATAAAGACAAAGACAAATTTAGACATAAGTGCTTAAAGATAAACAAGTATTATCATTGTGAAATATAGGGGGAGAGATCTCCTATCAACTACAAGGATAGTTAGAAACTGAATCCATCCTGACCAAGGAACTTATTAAGTATTGAGTTGTAATGTGAATAAAAGTACTTCCCGTTAACTTATCACCATTTAACATTATATTGTACTTATTTAGAATATCTAGAGTTCTAGATCCCAAATACATCTGCCTATATAAAGGTACCATCCAAGGCCCTGGGAGGGGGCGTGAGGGTGGGATGAGCAGAGCCATATAATACCATAAATATAGTAATACATCTGGTTATTTTCTGCAAGATAACTATATTCAGTGGAAACTTCTCATAAAATGGGCAGAATAAGGAAACCCTGATCATTAATACAATAAAACCAACTCTTAAAT
>NW_006434832.1:2202568-2202849 GCF_000325575.1 Pteropus alecto
TTAGACCAATCGGTGTGACTGTCTTCAGTAATATCAGATTTCACCATCACTGATGTCCATTTCATTTTCAGTTCTCAGGCTTTAAAATCCAAAGGATAGAAAGAGATGAGTATTCTGCACGCTAGTATCACTAATATTAAAAATAGTTGCCACTTATTGAAATCCAAAGGGCCTGATATTTGACATATATCGTTTTCTAACCTTAGTAACAACCTAACAAAGTAAATATTGTATTCCAAGGCTATTCGAGACTGAGCAATTTGGACAAAGTCACACAGCTG
>NW_006434832.1:2202864-2235682 GCF_000325575.1 Pteropus alecto
GAATTCAAACTCGGGCCTGACTCAAAAGTCTGCATTCTAAAATATACCCCAATAAAACCTTTTAAAAATAGAAGTCTGCATTCTTTCTACTAGACCACACTGCTTTTCTTAGTCAAAACTGAAATCCTTATGACTGATATATATAGCATTTGGGGGTTCTGGACAGTATATCAAGGAATCCTATCAGCAGAAAATTTTAGCAAAATAAATTAAAGGAAAGGGGGCTTAAAATCTGAACATATTTACCTAATAAGAACTGTAATACTTTTCTTCAACTTCAAATTAAATCAGTTTTAGGCCTCACTTTTCCACAGTCGTTTCCTCCAAGACATTTGAGCATCCTAAAAACAAATACATAAATAGCCTAGATATTTATCTCCGTTGGTGAGCATATAAAAGTAATGTGAAAATGTTCCTGGTTATACTACTCAAAATTGCCCACCAAAAACTGGTCATAGTCGGTACCCAACCTCTAGGCAATACATCCAACTGGATTACTATGCTAATAAAGGAGAAGAAAAGGAAGCCACAGGGAATTCAAGAAGTAATTTATAAACTGGCTCTTAGACTTACAGACTGGGTCTAATCAGAAGTTTAGAGATATAGTGGGATTATGGAAGCCAGTAACAACCAGATTTAACAAAATGTCTTCTACAGAACACCACTTTCCCCCTAAGAGAGTTCAAAAGGTTGTTTTCACCCCTCGGTTACACTAAAGATAGGAAGGCCAATCATGGCTCAGCGTAACCAGACTTTCTGAAAAGGCATTCAAATTCTGTGTTCTCTTCAGAATCTTCCTTTCCCAATAATGGGGATACTAAATTTCTTGTATGAATCAAATTGAGAGAAAAAGAAAACAAAGTGAGCTTGAAATTCTATGCTCATCATTTTCAAATCAGCATCAAATAATAAATAGTAAGAAAAAGTAAAATGCTGATGACTGACCACAGCACCTCTCTGTAAATTCTCCATATAAGGCATTTCCCAAGCCAGTTATACCTAAAGTACCAGGTAAGAGTTAAGAGCTAACTTCACAAAACGCTCTCTGTATGTGTATGTATTAAAATGTCCTTTGTGGTGTTTAAGTTGTCTTTCTACTGGTGGTCATGAACCAATGTGACCTTTCAGAATGAAGAACCAAACTGAGCTGACAGGAGATCTGCAAGAAAGATTTCCAGGCAGAGACTAGTAAATGAGTAGAGTAATCAGTGTGGCTGGAGCACAGTGAGCCAAGGGAAAAGTAGTAAGGTGATACTAAAGAGATAAACAAAAGCAGACAGAACCTGGATCCTGTAGCCCATAGTAAGGAGTTTGACTTTTAATCTAAATGTGACATAAAGCCTTTGGAGAAATTTGAGCAGGGGCACAACGTGCTAACATTTACATTTTTAAGCTCAGCCTGGTTGTATAAACACACTGTTGGTGCTCAACAACAGAAAAGAGGGAGAAGACAAATTAGAAGGCTGCTGAGATTGTCCAGGTAAACTATGATAACAGCTTGGACTAGGGTGATAGCATTTGAAATGGGGAGTGTGTATTAATACAATTTGAAGGTGGAGCCAACAAGATTTACCAATAGAATAGATTGTGGAGATGAAAGAGAAAAAAACCAGTATCGGCATCTCCCCCACGAGAAGATGTCAGACTGCTATGAAAGCAAGGCCGGCTCTCTGACTTATTTAGTCCTAGAACACAGGAACACTGCACTGTGTTCTAGCTGAATGAACTAATGAATGGCCTCTTACATGTCTCAAATCAATAAAAATATAAGCACTTACTTTCACTTACAAATACTGGTAGGGAGTCAGGCGTGGATATTAAGCACCTTAGGAAATGAAAGAGGAGTTAAAAGATTCCCAAATAAACCAGAGACCCTTTTTCACTGAACTTGCAAATTCACTTCAAAGCGCCACCTATCTGGGAATGGTATATAAAAAACAGCTCATTTAGGAAAATAAATCACAATACCTGAACAATAGTGCTTTTTTGTGAGTTACAAGATTGGCTACATCATCTGATAGGATTAAATTGAGACTTGCTTCATGGAATAGAGCTAAAGGTCCTTGGAGTCCTGACGTATCAGAAATCTGGTAAATCAGTCGCAAATCAAAGTGCATCGAACCTTTTTTTCCTTAATAACAAGAAAAAAGTTTAGCAAGCATAGTCTGCTAAAGGGAAGTTTGGAAATATTCTAAAAATAACTCAAAGCCTACTTTATGTGTTTGCAAAATTACAGGACTAAATTTCCATACTTTTAAATAAGATTCAGATTTGACACTCTTAACTCCCACTATAGGGGCTACAGAGGATGCCGGAGTTAAGGGTAGGCTATTTCCCCCCAAGAAATTTATTGGAGTCTCTAAAAACAGAACTTACGGCAGTATTCCTTAATGTTGGCCACACATTAGAATTATCTAGGGGGGTTTTAAAAACATGAATGCTGGAAAGCTACTCCAATCAATGAAATCAAAATTTAATTAGGGGTATGGCCTAGAATTGTTCCTTAAATGCTTCCCAGGTGATTCCATTTAGCTGCCTACATTGCAATCTACCAACCTATAGAAATAAAGATTAAAGTAGAAAGATTTAAGCTAAAAACTTTAAAGAAATTCAACATTTTCTAAGTCAATAAAGTTGAGCCCTCGTTAATATGTAGCTCATAGTGGGCATTTTGGAAGGGAGAGAAAGGACTGGGCTTGGAATGATAAAAGATTCTGTTTCATATATACATAGTCAAACAGCTCAGGTAAAGACAATGGAATTTAAAAAAGAAAAGGCCCTGGTTATTCCCACCCCATTCTTTCCAGAGCTTGCATTTTTTAATTGTAACATAACTGAAACAACAAAATTAGAGTCAATTCAAGATGTCTTCTTCCTGTAATGCTGCCTTAAATCTCTATAGAACAGCAGTCACTGCTGCATACCTAAGTACGTTTCCAAACAACGAAATCTTCACCTAGAAAATAAAAAGTAACATCCCAGTTTGTCCCTCTCTTTCTCCATCCCTCACGACTCATCAACGGCTAACTTTGACCAGAGTCTATAAATTCATCATGCCATTACAGGAGTACAGTAAAATTCCCAGTCCTTGGCTGCAAAATAAACACAATTAAGAAATTTTATAAAGCACAAAAGTAAAGCAAAACCTTAGCAAACTGACACCTTCCCATCCTCCTGAACACATGAAGAAGGCTGCCATGGTTTTTCTGAATTACACCCCAAGTTTTAAAACACAAGTTGATCTTTACCTCATTAGAGATGTTCAAACTGCCACCAGTTTTATTTTTAAATCTCAGAAAAGTGACAAAATTCCTAAGATCAACGATAAAAGAGATTACAATAAAAGGGAAATTAGTCTGTTTTTACAATGATTCAGACCCTTCTACAAATGAATTAACTATTCATATTGACAGGTGGAAAGGAATACAAAAAAAAATGGGAAGCATTTAAAGTCATAGTATTATGCTAAAAGACTATACAATTTCCCTTCCATAACTAGTTTTTGGAAATCTAAAATCAGAACATAAGACCTTTCATTTCAGATTTACATTTAAAGTTCAGCTAACCAATTAAGTATTTTCCTCAATAAAATTACTCAATGTCGTCTTATTTTAATCATGTAAAACCAGCAAAGTGGTAAGGAACATGAATACCATGACATGAATATTCAAAATTAACTGGTACGCTCTAAGCATTAAATCTTGAGTGCCTCATAGGTACCTGCCAACATGGTTATAATGCCAATCCATCGTCTTCACCATTTGAACCATTACAATGAACAACATTCTGTTGAGCACTATACAATAATCAAAAGACAGGGTCCATATCTTCAAGCTTATAAATTTGAGGAGATAAGGCTGATAAGCAAGTTAGCATAAAATCCATAATAAAGGATTAAAATCAGGCAATAGAAGTTAAGTTTTGGGCAACAGTTCCCAGCCTCGAGCCTCAGACAGAGCAATAATAAAAAAATGTTGGTAAGCCAAATAATTAAGAAGTAAATCTGTATGTGGGAGTCCTAAAAACTTGAGAAGCCAAGGTTGGAAGCCACTCATCTGGTCAGGAGAAAGGTGATTTGTATGTATGCAAGCAGACCAGTCCAGTTTCAACTTTGGCATTTACTAGCTATATGAACTTCAGCAATTTATCTAACCTTCTAAAGAGTATTAATACCTACCAATCGTCATGAGAACCAAAGTACTGATAAAGTGTACACTGCCTGGTACATAGTCTCAAATACTGGCTATTATCATCATTACTGTTAATAAAATCCTAGTGCTGACAGGACTATCTGATTATGAAGCCCAGGGATGATGAGGCTCCTAGACCAGCTGCTTCGGCAGCACCTGGCAACATTTTAGAAACCCACATTCTGAGTCTCCATCCTGGACACACTGAATCATAAACTGAATTTTGGGCCCAACAATCCGTGTTTTAACAGCCCTCCAGGTGATTCTGATGAGCACTAAAGCTGGAAAATCACTGCTCTCATTGAATCTCCTAATTTTACACATAAAGAAATAAACACCTAAAGAGATTAAGTGATTTGCCCAAAATAACAATAAAGGAGACCATTTGTTTAGGGTCCATTATTATACGCTAGATACTATGCTGGCCACCTTACATTTATCTCAGGTTCTCATAACAATCCAGCCAGCTCCCCATTTAGCAGAAGAAAAACAGGTTCTGAGGGATACAGTAATTTTTCAAAGGTTGCTCAATTATTAAGTGGTGAAGCAAACATTTAAACCCAAGTATGACCCCAAAATCCTCACCAGAACTAGGAATACTGACTGGTATGAGAGAGCACTACTGAAAATACCCTAAGACTTCATTCAAGGACAATAATCTTTTCATTCTATCACACCATTTTAGCTGCAATAATTTTATTATGGAAATACCAAAAAGTATCACTACTTTAAAAGCGACTCTCGGAACAGAGGTGACAAACTGTTCTTCACTCCAAATACAAAGAGAACATATTACAAAAACAGATTACGAGAAAGAAGTCAGGGCATAGAGAAATGGATATGGGATAAATAATTTTGCAGCGTAAGTATAAAAAAAGCAAACACATAAAGTGTAAGAAAACAATTTGCTATTCCATCTTCTTCTTCTCCCTATTCCGAAGAGCCTAGTACTTTTACATAGAGTTATCAGCTCACTAAAGTGGCTACACATTTATAAAAGCCCAAAGATAATAACAAGATGTTTTTATTCTACAATAATTATATTAATTCTAAAAATTTAAGTAAAATTATCAGGTAATTGTCTTCATTCTTCAAATCTAAAATTAATTTAACCAAGTTAAACAGTATTCCCTCTTCTACATCCTCCAGTATCATTGGTAAAAATAAACCAGAAGTAAACAGAAAAACAAAATTCATTTTAATTTCTACCTTCCCTATTATCTTCATTCATATGGTATGTACAGTTTGCCAAACTTGGGTCAGATAGTGAGCTATAGAGTCAGTAAGTACCACAACAGAGCTTACACTATAGTGGATAACAGACAAAAACAATAAAACTAGGTCACAGCATTTCAAAAGGATATTGCTTGTCTTAACTGGTAGGTAGGCCAGATATCCCATCTCCATTAATGCTCAGCAGGTTCCCTCTAGTAATGAAAATTATCATGGAATGTCACAGTCATCCAGATGACTGGAGTCATTCTCTCTCTTGCTTAATTCTGGACCCTCTTTGGCAACAACTGGAATGTAATTGCAAATAAAAATAACCTCTAAGGGAAAAAAAAGGAACTAATATATAAATAATGTATCAACTATAACTTATGATTAATGCTATAATGGAAACTGGGTGATGGGACAAAATAATTAGTAAAAGTCATGGAAAAGGTGGTCCAAAATGACAGCACTGGCATATTTTAAGCTGTTTCCTGAGGAAGAGACTCAGCCATCCTAATAAAAACTGAGGAAAGGATGTTAATAGGGAATAGCAAGTCCAAGAGCTCTAAGTTAGGAAAGATTTTGATTGGTTCAAGGCAAGGAGGCCAGAGTACTACAAGGTAAAGAATAGTAAGGGATGAGGCTGAAAAAACAATCAGGAATAATGGCATGTAAGGCCTTAAAGGCTATGGCAAGAAGTCTAGGTTTTATTCTAAAAGCAATGGGAAACTCATGAAAGGTTTTTTAAGCAAGAAAGTAGTAAGTTTAAAATGACCATTTCAGCTGCAATATGAAGAACAGATTTAGGAAGAAAAAGTAAATACAAAGAAACCAGATAGGAGATTATTGCAGTGGTTCAAGGACAGATAATGGTGGCTGTAGAGATGAAGTCAATATATCGATATATTTTGGAGACAGAACCAAAAAGTCTTGTAGAACTCTGGTAGTAGGAATGACCAAACAGGAATCAAGGTCCTCATGGACTGAATGTTGAAATCCCAAACCCAATATGATGGTATTAGGAGGTAGGTTGGGCCTTTGGGAGGTAATGAAATCATGAAGATGGAGCCCTAATAAATGAGATTAATGCCCTTACAAAGCGAGACCCCAGGAAGCTCTCTCTCCCTCTTTCCTATAAGGAACCGTACAAAGTACACAACCCAGAAGAGAGCCTATAAAGAAGCTGATAGTAATGGTATGATGATCTCGAATATTCAGCCTCCAGAACTGTGAGAAATAAATTGTTATTGTTTTTTAGTTACTCAGTCTATGGTACTTTGTTATAGTGGCCCTAAGACAAAGGCAGACTCCTAGACTTTATTACATACTGTAATGGGTGGTGGGATGGAGAGGTGGAGTCAAGAGGTAGTAGGATGTAGAATAAACTGAGTTTTAGCAAGGAGAATCAGAACTCCATTTTAAACATATTACATTTCAAATACCTACAAGACAGACAATTGGATATAAATCTGAACTTCAGAAGGAGATACAGTTGGGTTGAAGATATAAATTTGAAATTATTGGTATATGGATGAAACTTAAAAGGACAAGACTAAAATCCACTCAGAAGAGTACAGACAAATAATAGGGGAGCTGAAAGTAAACCCTGAGGCACTTTAACAAAGGTAAGGAGAGAAGGGGGGCCAAAATATCTGTACAGAGAAGACAGAGGGAAGGAGTGGAGGGGAGAATGTGCTGCCCTCTGACAATTAAATGAATTCTAGCTGATATCCCCTTTATGGTTCTGGATCCACCCAATCCTTTCTTTTCTCTTCTCAAAGTCAAATATCTAGTTGAACCTAATTTCTCCTCTGTTGCCCTATCTCTATAGTCTCTACCTTATTCCTTCATATCTTTTTCAACAAACACAGGAATACTTTTTAGAAAGAAAAACATGAGGCTTTTATCTTTTAGAAACAGATTCTGAAACATTTACAGATGAAAAATATGTTGTATATAATTGGCTTCAGAATAATCAAAGTGTGAGAGTGTGTGTGTGTGTGTGTGTGTGTGTGTGTGTGTGTGTGTGTGGGTGGGTAGGTGGTGGTGTGGGGTGTCTAGACAAAACCAGAATAGCTATAAGTTTGGTGCCTGTTGTAGCTGAGTGATGCACACATGCACTGTTCTCTCCACTTGTATGTTAGCTTGAATTTTCTATAACAAAACATGGGGGGTGGTGGTGGGGGGTGAAAAACACCATCCCAACAGCAACCTCTCAGTTTTATCCAGAGAGATGAGAGATCTAATTTCAAAGATCCACAGAGTTGACCCAGACATTCTAGAAGATTAAAGGCACATCAATGTACTTCGAGGGTGAGGGTTTTTTTTCCTAAACTATGTATTATCTTTAAATGTCTCACAGATGCTTAAGTCAGGCACAAATCTACCAAAATAGTGACTCAACAATTCTCCAAAGGGCTATGGCAAAAAGGATTACTCAGCACTTTCATTTCTTAAGACATCTACTTGAATTTTTAAAAATTTCATCATTTTGAGAATCTTTTCCATTAGCTTGGGAAGTTACAGAAACATTCACACATAACTGAGTAGGCATCAAGTGTTTCTATACTAGATTAAAAATCACTCATCGCACACACATTCTGTGAGTTGCACTAGGCTCAGTAATTATTAACCAGTGAGAAGCTAGGCACTGCATGCTCTCTCTGGGTCATAACCTTATAAACCAGTCAATTAGGAAACTGTATTTGAGAAAATAATCCACAATAATCTTCACATAAAAGACCCCATTTTCAAGATGAGAATTCCTAATCTACACTTTCTTTAAATAAAGTATTATTTCCCTCTGAACACTATATAGGCTTACTGTACCTTTCCTTGATCAAAATTTTCTTTTCTGAAACATGAGTTATTTTGAATTCATCACGAAGTTCAGGCAAATTTTATTTTACACAAACATGTACATATTCACATACCTGTAAATCATCCCTCTTAGTAGTAAGTAGAGACAAACCAAGTCTCTATACCCTCTTCCAATAAAATAAAAATTTCCACTAGATGCTGAGGACTGAAATGATCCACAGAATGTAGAACTTTGGCAATACCAACACTCACACTTAAAGAAATCTTTTAATAAATTTGCATAGTACCTTTCTTTTCAGGCTTCAAAATTAAATAAAACCAAGAGAAAAAAAATCAACAAGTCAAAGCATTAATGACCTAAAATGCAAAACATGAGTGGAATTTAACAGCCATTATGAACCAAATTATGCCAAAAACACAGTATTTCCTGAAAGTGTGCAAATTAAAAGTAAAGCAATATGTTCAAGGTTTAGTTTGTTATGGTTACTTTTATTTTCTGGGCTGGGAGTCAAGTCCCACGAACAGTACCAAACTTATATTTATTTTAAAAATCACAATTCTTCAATTATTTCTAGATTAAAATACTTCTCCTGAACACTTGTTTTGTTATTTGGGGTGGGGGTACAGCAGAGCTGGAGTACAGTATAACACCAGAAGTAGAAACGAGATGCTTCATAGTAAGAGTGTCAAACTCTTCTTCCAAAACGTTGTGCTTATCTCTGCTTCTGGGGCTTCTATTTATACTTACTCCTTTGGCCTTCTTCCTTTTTTTCTACTGATCTCTACCCAACACTAACCTGTCTAATATCTGATAGTCAAAATAATACTTCATGCTTAAGCATTCTTTGAAATATTTCCAGATATTCCAGATATTAGCTCCCCTTTTCTCTAAACTGTAGCTTATGACATTTTTTAGAGTTGCATGCCTATATCCATGTGTAACTTATAACCCCTCCCAAACTTAATAGCCTGCTGCTGACCAATAACATAGTCTTGCCAATAACATAAACAGTTAATACATATTTTGTTTTATCTATTATATACTGCATTCTTACAATAAAGTAAGCTAGAGAAAATGTTAAGAAAATCAGAAAAATACATTTACAGTATTTACTGGAAAAAAAAAAATCCATGTATAAGTGGATCCACACAGTTCAAACCCATGTTGTTCAAGGATCAACTTTACTTATATATCTGACTTGGAATCCTTAGTGAAAATTTAACTACAGCAGGTTATCCTCAGAGCCCAGCAAAAAAATCTTTTTATAATGTAGCACTCCATATTTATTGGGGGGGGGGGCGGAGGGGGGGGAATTCACCCTCCCTAGACACAAACAATGGTCATAAAAGTTTTCAGTGTGCACTTAAAACAATTTGACAACGTGGCTTCCATCTTCCTGTTTTGAAAACTGTTCCACAAGAATGACTCACCCTTCAGTGGAAAAAACCAGATGAAAAGGTGGCTAAAGTGTCACAATCAGCTCTCTAGCTGCCCTCAGACCCGAACAGTGGCTAACTGCAGCAAAAGCTAGTTAAGAGATCTGCCCTAGGTACATCAAGCTGTACAAGAATGGAATTCACATTTCCTGACTCCTGACTTGACTTCAAGAGAAAACTGCTCCAACACTGCTAAGAAAATACTAGCCTTCAGTTCCCTAAATCAAGAGCAAGCCTGCTAGTTAGGATATAAATTTGTCTAAAGGTTCAAAGATCTTCAAAAACGCTAAGTCAAATACAAAGATCAGGTAGTATTTTTTCACCTGATCCAAAGGCCTCATCTGATAGCAAGAACTGGAGTCAAAGGATCATCACCATAACCCATTAATACACAAGGTTAAGAGAACTAATTAAAAAACAAATACAAGATCCACACAAATTTTACCTCTAATCAGGAATCCTGTGATAGAATTCATTAAAACTGGTCATACTCAACTGCCCTCAGTAGCTTTAAATCAATCCTAAAGGCATCAGACACACTATTGCCATTAAAAGTTTCTAATTTGCTATAAAGTCTTAAGTTTTGAGTATAATGTCAATTCAGTAAAGGGGAAAAAGGAAAGGAAAACTAGAAGTTTTTTCTTTACTGGTCTATCCCCAAACCCAGATCAATACTTGGGAGATCTCACGAATGTGATGTCTATTTACTAAATAAATGAGGGAGAATCTCTTCGTCTTTATTAAAGTGACCTCACAGTATTCCCGTTATTTTCTGTCTTATGACACCTGGCCAAATTTTTGGAACCAAATTTTAAATCTTTCATATGAAAGGAAATGTATAATGCCTAACATGCTTTGGATACCATGACAAATACAAATACTTGCTTTCTTCAAATTCAAAAGTTCCCACAAGTCATTTTACAATTTCCATTATTCATCTTCTTTTCTCTTTAACATCTATTTCTTTAGCAAGATTCCTCCACCCATTATATCTTTTATCCACCTATATGGAGACATGCTTATCCAAGCATTCAATGAATTGCTTACTACGTACTAGTTAGCACAGTAAAGCACAGACAAAACCTAAGCTTTAGAGTGATACAACCCTAATTCTAGCTTACTTTTAACCAATTACTAAGCTATATAATAGTGGTAAGTCATTTATTATGTCTAGTACTCATTTCTCATCTCTGTAAAAATGTGAAGGGTTAATATGTATATAAAAGTATAGTGTCGATAATAGGCACTGAGTGTTAGTTTCGTTACCTCTTCCCTCTCCTATAACAAGCACTCTCTGACTTTGGAAATCATCATTCCAGCAACAGAAAGTATTCTTAGAAAACACTGTCCTAAAAAAAACAAAACACTAAAATTAAACAAAGCACTTTTGGCCCTGGTCTAAAAGCTGCCATAACAATTTAAGTAAAGCAGCATAAGAGAGACAGGATTTATTTTCTACTTTTTAATATTACCCCACCCTGCAAAAAAGACCACATAATAAAAATTTAAAGTATTAAAGTAAAAAATGAAAGTCATAATTTCTCCTTCTAGTCCCATCCCATCTTTTGGAAATATATATTCTGGTGTACATGTATTTTTGTTACAGATAGTAACAAAGTTCTGTTACAGATATCTGAAAAATAAAGATCAGCATAAATAAAATATCACCTATACAACTACCAAAAAATTTAAAAACAAGTGTTTTTTACATTTCATAATTATATTCATTTTCATTTTAAAACACACCATGGGAAAAGAATAGTATCTTCAATTAATGATTCTGGGACAACATGCAAAAGAATAAATTTGGACCCCTACACCTCACACCACATACTAAGGTGTATCATGGGGCTTAAATATAAGAGCTTAAAACTCCTAAAAGGAAGCAAAGGAGTAAATTCTTCATGACTTGAATTAGACAATAGTTTCTCATGCTATGCCATGGGGCGGTGGCGGGGGAAGTAGGGGCGGGGGCAGGGATAGACTACAGCTAAAATTGAAAACTTTCATGCAATGGACACATCAAGAAAGTGAAAATATCTACAAATCATGTATTTAAGAGACTTTTATCCAGAATATATAAAACACAATTCGACAATTAAAATAACAAATAACCCACTTAAAAATGGGCCAAAGATCTGAATAGACATTTCTCCAAAAAAGATATACAAATGAATAAGAACCAGAGATATACAAATGGATATACAAACGGAACATCATTAGTCACTAGAGAAATGTAAATATAACCACAATGAGATACTATTTCATTCCTACTAACATGGCTACAATTAAAAAGACAGGCAATAAAAAGTGTTGGCAAGAATGTGGAACAAATGGAATCCTCATCCATTGCTGGGAGAAATGTAAAATGGTACAGCCTCTTTGGAAAAGTTTGTTGGTTCCTCAAAAAATTAAACACAGAGTAACCATAAAACCCAATAATTCCACTTCTAGGTAAGCATCTGAGTACTGAAAACATCTCTATACAACAACTTGTTAATGAATGAATTATTAATAGCCAAAAGGTGAAAACAATCCAAAGTCCATCAATGGATAAGTGGATAAACAAAATGTGGTACAGCCAGATAACGGATTATATGTTTGTCCATAAAAAAGAATAAAGTGCCAACACATGCTGTATCATGTATAAACACTAAAAATATTATGCTCAATGAAAAAAGTCAGGTGCTAAAGGCCACGTATTGTATGATTCCATTTATACTAAATGTCCAACACAGGGAAATCCACAAAAAGATTAGTGGTTTTAAGGAATGGGGGAAAGAAAGAGATGGGGGAATAGCTTCTAATGGGTATAGGGTCTCTTTTTTAGATGATGAAAATGGTCCAAAATTAGACAGTGGTGACAGGTGCACAACTTTGTGAATATACTTAAAAAAACAAAACAAAACAAAACAAACAAACCCCAGCAACACTCAACTGTATACGTTTAAAAGGTGAATGTTACGGTATATAAGTTATCTTAAATTTAAAAATAAAATTCTTTAAAAATTAACTGACACCACATTGTGTCACACCAGATGTGCATTGGTACCTGGCAGCTTATGAAACTCTTTAACGCTAAAATCTTCCAGTTTATAAAAAAGGAGGGTTCTACAAAGACATTTAAAATTAGAAATGTAGTAGTGTGTTTTGTTTCACCTTTCCCCCCAATTTTAACTGTGGTAAAGTACACATAAAATTTACTATCTAAACTATTTTAAGTGTACAGTAGTGTTAAAAATACATTCGCATTGTTGTGCAACCATCACCATCAATCTCCAGAATTCTTTTCATTGCAAAACTGAAACACTATACCCATTAAACAGCAATTCCTGATTCCCCGCTCTATCCACCTCCTGGCAAAACCATTCTACTTTCCGTATCCATGAATTTACTCAAGGTACTTTGTGTAAGTGAAATCATGTTTATCTTTTTAGCTTGTTTCATTTAGCATAATATCCTTAAAGTTTATTCACGTTGTAGCATGTCAGCACTGTGCTCCTTTTTAAGGCTTAATAACATTCTATTTTGTGTCTATGCCACATTTTACCCATCTGTTCAAGGACAGAAGTTGCTTCCACTGATTTAATTTTTATGTGATCACTAGATATTTATAGTACATCAATTCACTAGGAAAAAAATAGATTGTGCTAATATCTGCACAACACTAAAAGCCATGAACTATATATTTTATATAAAAATGTTAGTTCCCCGCCCACATATTCAGCGTGAAGAATTTCCATTGCTGCAACACTGGAAATAACTGCTATATATTCCCCTAGTCACTACAGCAAGTCCCAGTAACACTGTTTCATTCAATGTCCTTTCATTATAACTTTGATGAGAGGGAAAAAAAGATTCCCAGCTGGGGCCACTGTGTGGAATTTGCATGTTCTCCCTATGTCTGTATGAATTTTCTCCAGTTTCCTTCCACATTCCAAAGATGTGCACGTTAGGTTAAAGGGCATGTCTAAATTGTCCCAGTCTGAGTGAGTGTGTGAGTGCAATAAAATGGCGTCCTGTCCAAGGTGGGTTCCTGCCTTGTGTCCTGAGCTGCTGGGCTGGGCTCCAACAATCACCACCCTGAACTGGAATAAGCAGGCTGGACAATAATGACCTTGTTTTTATTAATCTTTCTTAAACGTATGTACAGCTTACATTTATTTGTGTTTAATATTAGAACGTTTGCGTCTTTATAAGTTTGATGTTTTTGTGACCAGAAATATGCATAGGAACTTAACTCTTGTTTATTTCACTTGACCTATGGTAAAAGTGGTTTCATTATACGTAGTTTCCAAGACCCTACCTACAACATTAATCATTTTTTAGTATTTTTGCTATTTGCCAGCAATAAAGATATCTAATGTTAAGAAATCTTATTCATAAAAGCATTTAAAAAATACAAAGTGCTCAAAAATACCCTTAATGAAATAAACTAAATGAACATAATGAAAACTGGACAACCCATATTCTGGAACTATATTCTTTTCAAAGTAACATGTAGGTTTAATTCAAATTTAAAAGTCCCAAAGAGAAGTAATATAAAAATAAGTGGTTTTGAGATATTAATTAGCTATTTGGGAAACAGGTAGAGAGGACTTATTTAGATAGATCCTAACAACATGAAAAACAACAACAAAAAAAATGTTTTGATGAATTAAAAGACTAATTTCTAAAAATAAAACCACTAAAAACATCTAGAAAAAGAGAGGGAAAAAATCTATCAGCATCTGGAAGGATTAAAGATTTCCACTATTTTAGGTTGAGGGAAAAAAGTACAAAAGATCAACAGCCAAAATTTTAAACTATAATCTATATCTTATCCAAGTTTGATTTTCAATATCTTATACAAAGGATGAATATCTGTTATATCAAAGAACCATAAAAATGCATAAGAAAATACTTTTTAAAATGTTAAAACATTTAAGGATCATTCTCTATGCTAACTGAAGTACTGTTAAACAACCTGATATACTGCAGGTATGAATGAACACAACTGAGAGAACCTTTTTGGAAAGCAAACTAACATGATGCAGTCTTCTAAATTGTTCAAATCCTTTCATAGATTCTGAGAAATAAGTAATACAAAAAGCAAGAGTTTTATGCACAAACAGCAAACATTAGAAATGTCCATTAATAGTATAGCAAAACAAGTATAGAACAAGGGACATCTTTTACGCTTTCCTTTTCCATATTATGTTCAAGCCAACAGACATCTAAAATTCTCAAATTTATAAAAATCCAACTCCATAAATACACTGCAAATATAAACACGCACATATGCTCTAATATACCCAAACTAAAAAGTCCTAAAAAGCCATGAAACAAACTAAAAATATGGGACCTTCAGATGAAATGAGGGAAAAGCAAAAAGCAAAAAGTGGGGTGAGAATATTCATTTAAGAGCCAAATGTCATATTATGTGGTCAAACATTAAAATTTTCACAGCAATTCTGTATGGTTGTTGCCTTTCCAGAAGAAAAGATGGGAATACTTCAGGTCCAGAGTGGCTGAGTGATGTGCTGAGGACCACAGGCTGGAATTTAAGCCGGAACTTGGAGACTTATCTGATTCCAAATCATGCGCTCTCTACAACACCCCAAATGAAGGGAATGTTTTTACAGGGGCATCACAAGAGACATTAGACGTAAAACACTTTACAGGGGCATCACAAGTAAGATTAGATGTAAAACACTTCTGTTTCACATATCTGTGGTTCTTTGCTTTGTACAAGGAGATTTTATTACTTTGCCATCAGGGGAAAAGGCAATACTTTTTTTAAATTAACCCTACAAAGGGTAAAATTATAGAACCATCATTTTGAAGGAAAGGTTTACTTTCCAACTTCTTCCAAAATCCCTATTATTTGCAAAAGCAGGTATAAATTGCACAATTCTAGAATTTCCATGGTATGCCAAAACTCTAAGGAACAATCAAGAAATGTTTGTTGAATGAACAAACGAATGAACAAAAGAACAAGAATTTAAAATAGAACAAGAAATTCCAGATTTTCACCTCAGTACAAGAGGCCTACAACAATAAATTCCTGAAATATCAGTAGACTACTAATTGCATGTTCAAATTTAAACCAAAAACAAGTTGAATCAACTCTGTCAATTCCTGTGGCTCTCTAAATGAACTCAATACAAAAATTTATACTCAGACTCAGCTTTCTTTCTAATCATTTATGAAAAGAAAAGCACATAAGAACAGGTTCTGGCGAACATTTATAAAGAGCCGTGAACTGCAGGTATAGGTTACCAGGTACATAACCTGTATATTAACAATTTATTTTATAGGGAACACCATCTAGAAAGCAAGAGCCCACCCCCCTCAAAAAATATATAGCTGGGGACACTATACAGAAAAAATAAATCTCAAGAATGAAATTAAGCCCCTTTAGAGTAGCTGCTGCTAATTTTTGCTTTTGCAGCTCCCTCCCCAATAAAAGAATGATAATGACACTGCACTTAACTTTCTACATGAAAAGAGAATATTAAGCCACCCAGGATAAATTTATTGCTAACTTGTGTCTTTTTCTATACAGGATATATGGCACTTATTCTAAATCCCCAAATTATGTAAAATATTATAGTAATGGATAGCACATAATGATGAATAAATAAAGCACCAAGACAAATACTGATTTATTTAAAAGTTCTCTAGAAGATGGATATTTTAAGTTGGGTTTCCAATTCTTAACAATGAGAACAAGGTCAAATTCTATTAAGTGGTAAAAAAGAGAATCTGGCTAAAAATAGATCTTCTAGGACTGACAGGTACTACACACAAATTCCATCATTCCATCAAAAAATCTGCTTCTTATATTTTGCTTTTAAACCACTCTACACAAAGAAAATCCATGAGGAGTGGTTCTGCATGAAAGTAAAGGTCTTTTCTTAATATGACTTCAGAGTACTGGTAAACTCAAGAATCCACGTTCACTCACTGTCATGTTTCAACTCACCCCTACAGGCCCATCCTATATTTGAAGTACAGACACTATCACCCAGCCTTTCCTATTTCCTGAGATTCTTAGGAAGACAAATCTACTGATTTATGCAACAAAATTTCTATTCCTAATCAACTTGATAATGTAATATCTGAAAATAGTTCTAAATTCCCCGAATCTCCACTGGAAATTTTGCAAAGATAGTAACTATGCAGAAAAGTTATCTTCCTGAAGAACACTGCTGTGCTATGATGAAACAGTCTTATTATCAGGACTAAGCCATTACATCAGAATTTTCATGCAATGAACAGTTCCATAAGGTTTTTTTAAAATCAAAAATGCATAAACTGTTAAGCTAGTACAACTTAAAAAAAACCCCTTCTGTTATGAATTAGGAAATCAAACTATACAACTTACCTAAAATAAGTTCCAAGTGAAATGATAAGCATGGAGGTAATTTTTTGTTCTCCATTCTCAATAGCTAAAATCATCTCCTGAACAGTTAATGTACCCCCATCTAACCCCTCAGTAAGCATTCATTATTATGAGACGAAATTGTGAAATGCTTCATTCATCCACAAGCTTCTGAAAATACCACCACCTTATATTTGAATAGGCTTTTAGTTTTCACATGAACTTTCACATACTCATTTGATCAAAACAGGCAAGCCATTAAGCCATGTATCATCTTTATTTTACAGACAATGAAACTGATTAAGAAAGCTTATATGGCATAAACAAGGTCATAAAGTAACTACCTGGCCAAGGTAGTAGCCATTTAACAGTCCAGGGCTCTTTCCTCTATATTGATCCTAAGTGTCAAGCTGGAAATCTATCACAGGTATTTGACAGACCTAAGATTTTCACAATGAGATGTTTCTTCTTCTATAAAAGATAAAAGCCAATTAAGAAATAAGAATAAGAATGACCTGAAAAAGCCACAGTACTTGGATGCAAAAATATGATCCAATTAAAAAGTGAGTATGTTCAAAAAACAATAAAGAAATGATTATATTTTGTATTACTGGTTTAAAAATTCTAACATGTTTTAAAGAGGGTGAAAAATTTCAACTGATAAGATAATACATAAACACATTATCTCTTGCTTGACCAACTTAACAAATATTTCAAAATGTTTATAAAAAACAAAAACTTGGGTCAGCATGAGAATAAGTTTGGGGTAAAATATACTTATTCTTCATATGAGGCAATATCTAACAAGTCTATATGGCAGTGTTTTCTTCATGTCTGGTGCAAGGATCACAAACATCAGAATTACCTATCAGGCAAAATCTTGGCATTAAAAGGCTCTGGAATCTGTATTTTATAAGTGTTGAGGTGATTCTAATGAACATAAAATTTAAGAAATGCCTGAGTACAAACTGAGAACAAGTTTAGGGTAGAAATAACCTTGGCCTTGGTAGCTGTAGAACTTGAGCAATTTCTTACTGACTCTGGTTTTCTCAATGGTAAAATAAGGGTGGTAGGGATACAATCTTCCTACTGCACAGAAAAGTTCTAAAGCATTAAAGGAGATGGTTTACAGAAAGTATAGTAGTTAGCATACAGTTTTGACCACTGTAAGTAATAAATAGCAACAATTACAGTAGAAAACTTCCTGTATTGATATTTAACATTTTTGACATTAGCAAACAGTGTAGAGCAAGCTTTATTTCTACATCTTTGTGTCATTCTCCTCTTCCCTTAAACAATTCCTGAAAGAAAGCAGCGTTTTAAAAATGAGTCACTCATATGATTTGAAGAGAATGGGGGGAGAGGTGTAAATCAACATTCTTTCTCTGAAGTCTTATGGATAACGGGAGAGTTTTGTCACATTTTAAGGATTAGAATTAAACAATACACACAATTTGTTATATGTTCACAAATATAAACATAACCTGGTTAGACCATGAGGAAAAGCCATTCCTAATTATAAATGAGGAGGATATACTACTGTTTATCAAAAATAGAAAAAAATCACTTTCATAGATCAGAGCTCTGAACCATTATTTAACATAAGGCTTTTTTAAAGAGCACAACACAGTATGGCTTACAATTAAAAGCCTATTCTATCCCAAACACCATCCTCAATCACTTACTCTTTAAAAAATCTTTCCTTCCTTCTTCTCCCTACATTCCTGAATCTAATCAATTCTCAAATTTGATAAATTCTTCTCTATCACTCATCCATTCCTTCTTTTTCTACTAGGGCTATTGCAGTTTTCTGGCCTTTATTTCATTTGACATGAAGGCACAAGTTTAGACCCTAGCCATACAACAATGCTGAATACGATTTCTGCCTCCACTCCTCTAATCCAGGGGTTGGCAAACATTTTCAGTATAGGGCCGGATGGTAAGGAAATGTTTTAGGCTTTGCAGGTCATAAAGTCTCTGTCTCAACTAAATTCTGCCACTGTATAACTAAAGCAGTCATAGACAATATGCAAGGGGATAACCATGGCTATGTGCCAATAAAACTTTATTCACAAAAACTAACCTTGGGCTGCATTTGGACTACAGACCAATTTGCTGACCCCTACTAGTCCAACCAACTAATAGCAACTTTCCTAAATTCCAGCACTAATTATGTGATTTCTGATCAAACGGTCCCTTTTCTTACAAAGAACACAGCCTGATATACAAAGCTTCCTCCAACTCTTCATTATCTATAGTTATTTTCCTTCCTCCACCCTACATTACAAACTGATTTCCCTGATGTGGCTCTGATACTTCCCCAACTCCAAGCTTTTGCTCAACCTATATACAGAATGACCTTTCTTCCTTCCTTCCAGAACACCTACCTACACCTTCCCTTGCTCTCCAGACACCAAACTAGGTCTAAATTCTATCCATCCTCCAAAAAGTCCCCCTTCCCTTTACCAAGAAACTCTTCCTTAGCAGAACTTCCATGGCATTTTTTATCTCTTGTGACAATGATTGCTTTGTACCTTATACCACAGTGAATTATGTAAGTATTTTAGCTCTCCTATGCCTGTGGACAGGATCTATTTATGGATGACTCATTTCTGTATGTCCCATGGTACTTTACACTCAACAAATACTTAAGAAACAATTGTTTCAAAAAAAACTGCTACAATTAAAATCCTTCATATAACAGCACTTTTAAAAGAATACACCAGTTTTGTTCTGTATTAATAAAGTACATTGTATAAGAACTAATGACACTGGCTCAATAAATTATGCCTCTAAAAATCAGTCTCAATCTCATTACTCACAAGGGAGCATGGTAAACTGGGAAGAGCAAAAAAGGCCCGAATTCAAATCCTAGTTCTGCCATTGTTGTGGAGCCTCTGCTTTCTCCCTTATAAAATCAATATTAGCACTACCTACCTGGGGAGATGAGAAATAACTATTAGCACAAAGCAGGCATCCAGTAAATTAGTATGCATTATGACTTTCATATATTTAGGAATACCTAAGTTGACTGCAAAGTCCCTATTCTGTTAACAAAAACTGTCGAGCATCTTTCGTGCTCAGCAATAAGAATTTAAAGAATAAAAACATGGATGGTCCCTTATCATAGGGAAATTGAATCTGGTGAAGATCCTATCACAGATAAGTAACACAACATACTGAATGCTAACCTTCCAGCTAATTCTGAAAAGATGAAAGTTGAAGATTTTTCAAAATTACTTTAGCCATAAAGCTAATAACGATAGCCAGTTATAAGCAAGTTTAAGTTTCTATCAAATTGAAATTAAAATGTTAAGCTTCTTAATAAAGGCCTACAAGGCTTGCTGATTTCACCTCCTACCACTCATTCTACACCAGGCTCATTATGTGCTTTCCTCCTGAAAATCCAACAAGCTGAGCTCAGTCCTACCTTAGAGCCTTTTAACTGTTCTCTTCACCAAGAATGTTCTTCAAGATCTTTACAGGACTTCATCTCTCAATGATTTAGATCTCAGCACAAACTGGTCACCTCCTCAGAGAGACCTTCTCTGACCACCCTATTTATAGTAACCACCTCCCTCAGGTAACTATCACTTTCAATCTCCTTAAGCTGTTCTCCTAATGGCAACTGTCAACTTGCCTTCAGTATTTATTCATCATCTGTCTCCCATATTAGAATAAAATCTCATGAAAACAGGAATTTCTTATTGGCAGCTGTATCCCTATCGACTAAAATAGTGACTGGAACACACTGAGTATATTAAGTCCTTATTTAACATCATCGATTCATTGGAGTTCACTGCATTACTCTATTTTGCGTATTTTTAAAATAGTTAAAATTAAAAAAAAAAAAAAAGTTCTTGGATTTACAACAAAATGACTAATAATGAAACTAATTTTACCACAGGCTGACACAAACAAAAGTTCCTACAACATCTCAACATTATAATGAAACTACAATGAACAAAATATTCAAGGACCTGCTGTATTTGATGCACATTTGTTATTTGTTAAACGAATGGCATGTTTATGAGTAAAGAGGAATACTCCTTCAACATTACAAATTACAGAGCTTCTTATACTCAACTGCTTCCAATTAAATCTAGTATGTTAAGGCTACTCCTAGGTCAGAGGTTCTAAATTTGAGGTTTCAAGGAGTCATTATACCAATTTTTCTGGAAGTTTCCGTCTGTGGCTTTTCTTTAAAGGATCCCTAATCAGAAAAACATCCTAGGAGCAGTGATTCACAACTTTGGTAACACCATGGAATCTCTGGAGAACTTAAAAAAAATACAGATACCTAGATCCCACCTCAGAGATAATGTTGAACCTAGTCTGGGGTTCAGGAAGCATCAGGGTTTTTTTAAGTTACTCAGGTGATTCCAGTGTATAGCAAAAGTTGAGAACCATGCAACTTGGAAGCAACAGATGTCAAATGGATAGGATTTCTCAAAGCCACTTATATAAGAAAACAAAATTTGAGAACTATAATTTCTGATAGAATTAGCATTTCTGGTAGATTAATAATATACAAGTGCCTAAATAATTCTATACCATAAAAACATTTTAAAGATTAGTATCTCTACCTCTATTTACATACTAATCTGATATTCAAATTTTAGACCTTGCCCCAGAACACAAATCATTTTTCACTTAAAACATATTATTTCATACAAAAGTTCACTCGTTAATAATTTATTAAATTATACTACAAAAATACTACTAGTCATAGGGATGTAAAGTACAGCATAGGGAATAGAATCGATAATGTAATAATTATGTATGATATCAGATGACTACAAGATTTATGGGTGATCACTTTGTAAAGTATATCAGTGTCTAATCACTATGTTGTACACCTGAAACTAATATTGTATGTTAACTGAAAAATAAATTTTAAAAATTTTTAACTAAATTACAAGACCTAAATACTTCAAAATTGACAAGATCCTTTTTGAAGACTAGTCAATGACTACATTTACAGCTATGAAGCCATTTGTAGTTTTATTGCTAAAAACTTTGAAGCAATGTATTTTTACCAATTAATGTCCTCATTGAGCGCTTCTGTTACACAGGATGACAGACAGTGGATTTAGGTGAAACTAATACTGACAACACACACAAAAGGAGAAGGAAGAGGGAAGGGAAATTTCAGAGGTTTATTTAGATCATGCCAAAAAGGATTTGAAAAAAGCAGGTGTCAGACTGACAACAGGTGGTTTTTTTTTTTTTTTTTAAGTCTGAAAAGCAAACATCAAGTAATGAGCCAATTCATTTACCAATCTAGAGTATCATAGGTTACTGGTTTTTATATCCTCATCCAGGCAGTCCCTTTTAAGAAGGACAGGCAGGATAGGAGAGTCAAGCAGCAAAATGCTAAATATTTGTAGAATAAATCAATCCAGAGATGCTAAAGTCCACTATGGTGAATAATTTTACATGTTAGGATACTTAGAATCACTAAAGAACTAATCCCACCTACCCATGTCTTGACTCTTGACTATATGGAAATACTTAATGACACAGAAGCATCAAGTCATGGGCCCACCTGATATGAAACATCAGAAACTTAAAGCAAGTTTTTAAATCTAAAAGGGCTTTGGGGAAGAAAGCTAGACTCTTGGCTATAACGTTTCCCTGGCTTGACTTCTTGGTAATGTTGCAATGATATTTTATCCTAAGCATTATTCACAGTTCTCTTGTCAAGGAAGAAAATTTAGTGAGACAGTGAGAACAAAGAGACCCATGCAGGTACACAACTCATCAAACCATTTTAGTTGATGAGACTGGGTAAAGAAGAGACTTGAAACCCCAGTAAATGTTGAACTATCGGAATTGAAATTTTTCTCTTTAAAATTTCCCTTCTACAAAGATGGGGCATCTTTAGTTTGTTTTGTCATTTTACTCTTAATAAAATAGTGTACTCTTATTAGTAACTCCCTTATTTATCAAGAGCCTATGGAAATAAATGCTCTGGGATTAACTAGGAATTAAGAGAAATGAAGCCATAGATACACATTCTCAAAAAAGTGGGCTGGAAATGAAAACAAAGCAGCACGAAATAAGAACTCTACTGGCTGTTTACAAATGTTTTCACATACATGAGTCTCATATAATTTGAATAGAACACTAGTAGAGGGAAGGACAAGATGAAAACTGCATGAAAGGGCTATCTGGGGCTCTAGGAGTAGAAGACCTCATGAAACATCAAGAGACTGAGTCATTCATTTATTCAGTAGACCAATCCAGAAAGCTTGCAAACCACTCCTTTTAATCTGGCGAGACGAGAATAAATAACAAAAAATAAGTTATCAGTGGGAAGAAGAGAGAGAAGCTAAGAAAATGTGATCCAAAAGGAACTGCAAGGGGGTTGGAGAATGACCCTGTCCCAGGAGTTTATTGCCTAAGTCAGGGAAGGTAAGGGAGCAGAGAAAGTTGAACAGCACAACAGACTCTCTTTCATGAACAATTTCAGATGCCTTGATATGCAAGGACTTCAAGTGAGAAACCTCCACACTCTAGTTGCTGCTTCAGTGCTCTGTTCTTGCAGCCAGATAATACTGCACTCAAATATACCCTGTTCTAAACAGATGCAGCATTTTGAAATCAGTACCATTTCTCTTAACTCTTAACTTTTGAATCAGAGGCTAATAAACCCACTGATAAAAGAATTTCTACTGTGGGGGGCAGGGGAGGTGTAACAGTGATGAAGAAGAGAAGAGTAGGAAAGGAAAAAAAAGACTAGAAAGAACAAACCAGTGTCTCACAACCTTTCCTCTACCTCAACTTAAATGAGAAAGGCTGCTGTGGTTCAATCGCATGTAACTGGAAATGCGGGGGCGCGGCCAGGCAGGCACTAAAGGACTCTGATTTGTTCCTTTGGGGGATATTCTTCCTCATGATTATCCTTTAAGAATTTCTACTTTAAAGGTGCAGTCTAGCTTATGTCCATCTTCACCGCAAAGCCTTAAATACTACTGGAATACAGTTAAAAGTATATGGGGTGTTCTTTTCTTAAGACTGGTGACACAGAAATTTGAGGGTGATATGAGAAGGTATAAACAATCATAGAAGTACCCATATCATATGGTTTATAAGATGCCTTCTCAAGATTTAATCTCAATTTTAGTTTCATCTGTAAAATAGACACAAAGCTTACTACCTAACTAGAGAATGTTTTTAAAGTGAAATTAGCTATATAAAGAGCATTCCTGGCATTCAGTATAAAAGTTGATATTAGTGCCCTTTCCCCCTCCAAAGAGAGAAAAGACGACTAATCCAGAGGTCCCCCAGGAGACACATTTTTTGTCCCGTGGAGCACATGTGGTAATGTCTGGAGACATAATTTGTTATCACAACCACAGGAAGGGAAGGAACAAGGGAGGGAAGGAGGGCACTACTGGTACTTAAGAGACCAGAGATGCTGTTAAACATCCTACAATGGACAGAACAGCCCTCGACAACAAATAACTATCTGGCCCAAAATGTCAATAGAGCTTATGCTGGGAAACCCTGCCTAAACAAAACACACACACATGGAAGAGGAGGGAAACAGTATATACAATTTCTACAGCCTATGAGAAACCTATTTAGAAGGTAGTCTAAAAGCAACAATTCTATCTTAAGATAGCTATGTATTACTCAAATGACATATAAAAATGTCACATGGCAAAAACTGACAATTATGTCCAACAATGGATACTCAAAATCTAAATATCATTACTATTATTTATGTGCCAGACACTGGAATATAGGCATATTACATATATTACCCCCTCTATCCTAATAAAAACCCTGTAAGATAAGGGTTATAAGTCTCACATTACAGAAGAAACCAAGGAACAAAGATCACATAGCTATCAAGTCAGAGCCTAAATTCAAATCCATATGGACCAGACTTTAAAGCTTCAACTAAATGCAATGAGTAACTGAGGTAAAAACTTGAGAGTACTATGAGAATCTAGTAAAAATAATCATGATAATTTATTAGATATATTTGGAATTTTATATCTAAACTGAGAACATAAATTTTTCAAATACCCATAGAAGGTTTAACAATTGACCAGTTAATGGGTCACAAAGACATAAATCAAATTCCAAAAATCAGAAAGCGTATAAGGCCTCATTCTTTGGACACAACGCAAAAAAAACAAACTAGAAATCAACAATTTTTTAAAGAATAGCAAAATAAAAAATTAGACTAGGAAATTTAACACATCTTTCTAAATAATAATGCCAAACAGAAACCAAAATTGCTCTTTTTAGAAATGCACAATAAATGAAAATATGACACAAACTCTTAGAATTTGGCCAAACTCAGAGAAATGCTATAGACTTAAATGCTTATTTAAGAAAATAAGACTGAAAATGACCTAAATGTAGAACTTAAACTTTAAAAAAATTCAAAGAAAGCAGAATAAAGATCAAAACAGATGAAAAACTGTAAACAAACTAACTGATAAAACAGAAAACTTTGTATCCAAGGGAAAAAAAATTAGAAATGAAGGAGCAGAAATAAAACAATACAAATAAAATCTATGGGAATATTTTAAGAAATTCATGACAATAAATTTGAAAATCTAGGCAAAACGAGTGATTTTTCTAGAAAAATATATTGCCAAAATTGGGTCATGAAGGAAAAGATTAAAAACCTTAAACCAGAGGTTTAAAATATAGGCAAAGACCCACTCATAAAACTAAAATGGCAACTAATTCAAGACATTTTAATACTCAAGTTGTATCACACCACCAGTGAACAGATAATCCTTGTAAGCTATAACACAGAAAAAAGATGAGATTTAGAAAATCAGTCTATGAAATTGATATAACCACAGCTAGTCAAAAATGTAAACTACAGGCCATCCCAAGTTATGAACGTGGGGAAAGGAAAACAGTCCTTCCCCCAAAAAACACTTAATATATCCCATCTGACGTATGTCAAAAGAATAATCCAGGTCATCCAGATAGTCAATATCTAGTACTGTTTAGTCTAAGAACTCCCCACTGGAATGTAAACTCCAGAGAGCAGAGATTTTTGTTTATTTTGTTCATTGCTCTATCTTCAGTGCCTTGAAGAACTCCTGGAAAATAATAAGCACTCAATAAATATCTGTTGAATGAATTCAAGGCTCAATCATCAGGAAATCATTTAAAGGCTCTAAAGGAAAAAATATACATTATTACTTCCACAAATACTGAAAAAGCATTAATATTCGAAACACGGTTGTAACAAAAATCCTTGAATTAGAAATTAAAAGAACGGCACCTGACCTAACAAAGAACGATTATCACAAACCTGCAGCACAAATCGCACTCAATGGCAAAACATAAATTCTCTAACTAAAGTGAGGACCCAGATGTGAAAGTCCCCCATCTCTGGAACTATTCAACCGTGCACTAAATTGTAACAAAAATCCCTGAGTTAGAAATGAAAAGAATGGTGCCTGACCTAATAAATAACAATTATCACAAACCCATACATAGCACAAATCACACTCAGTGGCAAAACATAAATTCTCTAAAGTGAGACCCAGATTTCTAAGAAAGTTGTCTACCTCTGGAACTATTCAATCATGCACACTAGAGGGTTCTAGTCTATGAAATCAGACAAATAAGCAAAGTCTAACAACTGAAAAGAAGAAAACAAAAATGTCAACATCTGTCACTAGGTGACTATTCACCTAGTAAAATCAAATACAAATAGCTGAAAGAACTGGTAAGAGTAGGAAAATTCAGTAAGGCAGCCAAACAGACAAAAAAATCTACATATAAAAACTAAGTTTTCCCACATACCAACAAGAAACGATCTCATTCTTAATAGCATGAAAACCTGTAAAATACACAGAAATAAACCTAACAGAAAATGTGTAAAGCCTATAGGAAGAAAAGTGTAAATTTTATTCTAGATATAAAGGACCTCAATGGAGAAAATTATCACAACTTTGAAAGACCTAATGTTGTCAAGAGGTCCCATTTCCAAATTAATGTACCGTTATAAAGCAATCCCAGTCCAAATCACAACATGATTTAAAGAAAGCTGATAAACCAACTCTAAAATTCACATGGAAGTAGATAATGAACAAGAATAGTATCCTCACATATATCTACATAACTTTAAGAGTGTAGTTACTCTTATCAGATATTTAAAGCTATAGCAAACAGTATATATTATAGATGCTATGTAGAAGATATTGTACCATTTAAATGAAAAAAAACAACAACACATTAACAGACATGAATATGGATTTAGTTTACAATATAAGTGGCATTTCTGATTATAGAAAAAGAATGGTCTACTCAATATATTGTTTAGGGACGACTGGTTATCCATGGGTGGAGCGGTGGGGAGAATAAAATTTAAAATCTTACCTCAAACCATACATGAAAAACTTTAAGAGCCTCACAGAGAGTACAGATTGGTGGTTGCCAGAGGTGGGAAGTGAGGGGTAGCAAAGCAGGTAAAGAGAGTAAAATAACTAAAAGTTATAAATAAGTCATGGGGATGTAACGTACAGCACAGTAACTATAGTTAATAATACTGTTATTTATCTTAAAGTTGCTAAGAGTAAATCTTAAAAGTTATCATCACAAGAAACAAAAATTCTGTAACAATTTATAGTGATAGATGTTATGAACAAAAGACCTTTAACTTCAAATAATTTCATTCCATTTCTTTCCCTCTCCATATACTGACATCTCTTCTTGCTTCTCCTAGTTCTATCAATATTCTGCCAGTTTTCTAGGATCAAATTCCAATCACATCACCAAGTTTCCTAAAGTATGTAATCAATGATATGTTAGATTTGGAGTCAAGAGTTCTAGCTAACCCTGACTCTTATCCTAATAATCTTTAGCACGGTCACTTGATCTGTCTCTATGTTTCTCATCTGTAAATGACAAATTTGTGCTTATGTCCAAAGTGAACTCTAAAATTCTCTATTTCATCTTGCATCTAGACCTTTCTTTGTATTCCAGGTCCAACACCCTGATTCAAAAGACTTTTATTTACAGCTGGGCTACTTGCTTTCAAGTCTTGCCCTGCTCTAAATCATCTTACACTCCAGTCCATCCAACCCACATCACTATCAAAGACTCTCATGAGCACTTTAATCATGCCATTCCACATTAGTGATTGTCCATAATTCTTAAGACCCCAGTAATTTGTATGAACAAAAGGTCTTTTGTTCATAACATCTATCACTATTTACTATCAAGTAAATATGTACACTGTTTTGTATGTCAATTATACCTCAATAAAGTGGTTAAAATTTTTTTTAAAAAATGTGACCCTAAATTACCCTTCTAATGTCTTCTTACATTTTATTGAAACTTTTCTCTCTGGCAGATAGGTCTCTTCCCTGTTACCAACAAAACATTCTCACCTGAGTTCCCCCACCTTGGACCTGAAACATCTATTTCCTCTAAGTGTCATCAGTGTGATTCAAGCTCAAGTTCCATCTCTTCTCAGGTCTTCTGATCACCTTAGCCCACAGTAATCACTCCATTCTCATAAATTTCAGCAATTAAGGTCTGTACTATGTATCTAACACACTGCCTAATTCTAATGCTTCCTTTCTACTTGAAGGTGTGTGTGTGTGTGTGAAGGCGGGGAAGGGGAAGTCAATCACATAAATTATTCCTTGAAGGTAAGAACCAAGTTTGCAGTTCTTAAGTGTTTTCATCATTTTTGATTCTATTATCAGAGAAGGGCTCCATGCTCTTTGGGGAGAAGGTTAACCTTGATGGTAGATGATCCTGAAAGGCTAGTCTCCAAATAATTAAGGGTTACCTTGAAATGTTTTGTATTTATTACTCTTTACTCAAAGAATTCTGGATCTCCTTTTTTGGAATTTACACAGAGATACTTTTGACCACCCTCATTGATGACACATCTTATGTTCTACTCAAGTTATCAATTATGATAACTCCTCTGATCAATGCTGCAAGACTATCAGAGGAATATAAACTCTTTGAAGGCTGGCCTATTAGGAAACACCCAAGAGCAATACTATATAAGTTTGTCAGCCAATCTTAATGCTCATGGATGAAATTAAGGAAATTTACTTCATTCAGTAATACCATCACACTGTTTAGAGTAAGCCATGGAAGTATAAATAATCTAACATTGCTTTGGACATTAATGGAAATAGTAACCTCCCGTACCTAATAAAATGTAAAACCACATATATACACATCATGTCAATGTCTTGAATGTACACTTGCAAATATCAAAGTCACCTCATACGTCTCAACTCTTGGGTCTGAGACCTATTTACTATCAAGTTATCATTAAGAACAAATTGGAAAGACAATCACTGGACCAAGCAGGTTTCCTGGAAATACAAAATTAGCCTTTCTACTTACACATCTAACTCAAATTACTTCTGTGACTGCTTGAATGTATTTGCATAAGTGATCAATTTCAAATACGGCGAGGTAAAAGCAAAATGAGTCTTAAGCAAGCCTCACTCTGTTTTCATCTTACAAAGACAAGACGGGCCTGTCTTGTGAAAAAAGATCTTGCAAATTTTGCTATGCATAGGGTATGCCCGAAGAATACTTGCTGAAAAAAAATTTGCTGGGCAACTGCCAGCTTAAAAAAAAAAACATTTTCACTCAGTTGGAAATCTAGAGAAATAGTTGTAACAAGTCATCTGAAAACTCAAGATCTGAAGAAAAAATTTTAAGAAAAACCCCTTTTTGTTCTCAGAGTAAAATTCTATGAAAGACAACTAAATGAATCAATGAAGGACTCAACTATGTTAACTTTATGCATCTAAAAAGCAATAATTGGAATTCTGCCGCTGACATTTGGCAGTATTAAAAGGCAGCCATCCCTTATTTGTTCCATATAATTAACTTCACAACCTGTGATAGTTTTTAATCAACTGTTTGAGAAAGAAACAAATAATAAAGAACTTATAATTGTTTGTGTTTTTTTTTTTTTTTTTTAAAAGAATAAAAGTTTATTGTTTTGCTTATTTTAGGGCCCGGGGAAAGGAGAGGTAGATGATTGTTTTTCATTAGAGATATTTCCAAAGCTTAATACTCCAACAATAGCTTTATTAAGAGAAAAAGATACTGATCTGCTAAAGGCCTTTGTCTTCCCTCTCTCACTACCACCCCATCCTCAAGGTCCATGCTTTGTAACCTTATTTTCAGATTTCTTCATTGTCATAAGTGGAAAACATTTAAAAAAAAATAAAACAACAGTTACTACAGGCACACACACTGGTACCAGGTTGCCTCATTAGAGAAACAACTGAGCAGACTACTGTAGCTCAGCCACTAACTCCCTGAGGGGGCCCAATCTGTGGACTTACTATGGAAGTGCAGGTAGTGTGAGCTACCTGGCCACTCAGCACATACCTCAGCAAAATGGGCAGTATGCCTAACAGAGACAAAACCCTTTCCCATCCTGGCCTGAGTCTCGTTATTATTCAAAAAGGTATAAACCAGATTTTGTAAGTGAGGAAATTTAAGCCTAGGAAGATTAAAAGACAAAAGTAAAATGAACAATTCTCCCTAGTCATCCAGAATTCTATTATATCGCTCTCTCTCCGAACTAACCCTATAAATGGTAAAAAAAAAAAAAAAAGAAAAAAAATAACCTTCTAGTCATCTTTCAGGTTTTCTGATTATCCATTCAATAAAAATAAGATATCAAATGTTAATCATAAATCTCATACAACAACACTGAAATGACACAAATTCATATAAGTGGGTGAAAAACCAATCAGGATAGTCTTCAACTGCTACTTTGTGCCTTTCAAGTTCTTTAGTAACCAGACTTACTAGAAAGAGATTTCTTGAGGAAAATAATAAACACTAAGTGCATGCTTACAATTCACATATCAGCTGTAAGCACAAGGGCAAACTAAAGGAGAAAGAACAAAAAATACTTTCATATCTTAAAAACTTTCTTTCTCCAAGAACTGGAGAAATAAAAGGATTTTTCTACATAAGTTAAAATCTTTCCTTTAGAATGTCAAAAATATGTTTTACTCATTTGATGAAAAAAAAAAAAAAAGAATAAAAGGCACTTCTCTGGATTATTTATTACAGCAGAAAATATCTATTTAACCTTCCCATCATTCCTCATGGTCAATGCCATGCCCATCAGTGTAAAGTGCCATCAGAGAGGATTCTTCTAAAGGGCTATGTGCCTTCAGGTTGCTCCATTTCTTGAAACAGAATCTTCTTTCTGCTCCTTCCCAATCAGTTCCCAGAGAAAAACAGTAAGAAAGAGCAGTTAAAAAGAACTAGTTTTTATCTTCACACCGACCTAAAGCAAATTATTTAACACATCTTCAGCCTAAGGTATCAAATGTAAAATGGGGATATCACTTCGTCATACATTTCAAAGATTAAATAAAATACCAAATGTAAACTCCCTTTTATAAGGTGTGATAAATACATATTCCCTTGTTTCCTTCTTTTAAAAAAAAAGTCACTCTAGCCCCTCCCTAACCTATCCAAGTTCTATTCCATGAAATAAATGGGTAGCAAGGTATTGCAGGCTAAAGAGTGTATTTGGTTAAGATACAGACCATATATCTTTCCTCAAAATACATTATCAAGTTATTTAATATTACTATAAAGTCTCCTGAATGTAAAGTGAAATGTCATATTTTATGTAATGTTTGGTAGATTTTTTCATCAACCAAGTCTAAAGGACAATTTGATTCTGTTTCTATTAATATAGCCAGTGTTCATGCCCAGGCTGTGGGTAAGGAGCCTACATTAATACCTTGATTTTTTATTAGCTGCGTGACATTAAGCAAGTAACACACTTTTCGTTCCTCAGACTGGGTCTGTAAAACTAAGATAACTTCATTGTATTGTGGGGATTAATTAAGTGAATGCATGTAAAGCACTCAAAACACTACCTACCTTAAAGAATATTCAACAAATGAAGGCTACTATTTTTTCTCTATCAACATGTCTCAACTCTGCTGTCTGATTAGGTAAAGTTGGTTAAGAATGTTGTTTCCTAGCTCAATCCAATCAGGTAAGTCAAAATCTTCCTGGGGCTCTGTGATCTCCCAGGTTACAGACTTACTTGGTCCCAAATATCCTAAGCTCTTTCTCTCTCAGTTTCTATTTTCTCAGGATGCATTTCTTAAGTACCAGAAGCACAAACAAGAAACAACAGATACAGGATGAGCAAGAAAATGGTCAATACACTTACCAATATCATCCAATTCCCTGGTTCATGCCCTTTATTCTATTAGGCGAAAGTAAAACAACCTTTAAGAAAATGATTTAAAACAGAATATAACCCCTCTTGCTAGTTGCCATTCCTCAACCTCCACTTTCTCCAAAAATTAATTTTCTCCACAAATCCTCTTACCTGAGTTCTGAATATAATCTATATAGTTGCTACAATGCTACGAAATAGTTTGCCAGAGCAACCCACATTTACAATTTAACAAATTTTCAGTATATTCTGATTGAGGAACAGACTCTCCAGCTATTTTATCAGATTCATATTGATTTCAAAGAAATTTTTTCTGCCACTTTGGTGCGAAACTATTTTTTCGCAATTACACAATATAAATCAAATAGGTTAAAGTTGCCACAAAGCCTTAATGGGAATCAAAATTAATAAGATTTACCCTATATTTATTATATACTGAGCTCCTTGATTCGAATTTACAGAAACTCGATGCTCTCTTTATATTGAATAGATAAGCATAATTTTCCTAGACACACAAAGAGAAATAGAAAAAAGGCAATGAACTGATACAACCTTTGGCGTGAATTTCTGCCTAGCTTGCAAAATAATCTA
>NW_006434832.1:2235708-2250632 GCF_000325575.1 Pteropus alecto
AGAAACTAATGAAAGCACTATTTGTTTTAAATAGAATGTGGCCCCAAGTCTTTCCTTTTCTAGTATAACAATTTATCAAGCTGATGGAATCTAATAGGATACTATGCAAATGACATTGAAACCACTGGGTATACCAAACAGCCAAAAATGGTTAAATGGAAATTAGTGAATGCCCACTGCATTCAATAACCTTCCCCACATGCTCCTTCCCCATCTCAACATATTCATCCAATCTAGTTACTCCTGCCAAAAAATCTGGAAATCACCTGTAATACCCCTTCCCTTTTCCTCATTGCATCCAATCTATCATAGGTCCTGGTCATCCTACCTCCAATAAAACGAATTCTCTCATTCTTCCCTGCCAAAGGCCGCGTCCACCATTTTCTCTTACACCTCACTTACCCCAATAGCCTAACTGCTCTTCACAGTCCACATCCATTCTTTCCTTCACACAATGAGAGGGTTCTTAAAAAACAAACAAACAAACAAACAAACAAACTAATGAGAGGGTTCTTAAAAACAACAACAACAACAACAACAAAAAACCAATGGTATTATGTAAACCCCATAGATGGCTTCGCAATAAAAATTTAAACCTGAAATGATCTACAAGGTCACTCCATGTGACCTAGATTCTAGCTCCCTCCCTGGCCTTACTTCTCACCATTCTTCTTACACTTTGTTATAGAAAGTATCAAGCACCTCCCATTCCCAAGGCCTTAGCATATGCTGTTTCCTCAATCTATAACACACCCCTCTTCTTCACTACCAACTCATCATTCAGAACTCAGCTTACCTGTTACTTCTTAAAAATACTTGCTATGACATCCCCACCTATCTTAACTAGATGTTCCTGAAATGCACCCTCATAGCACTCTGAATTTCATTTCTGTGGCATCACCACCTTTGTAAATATATCATTAACTATATATATGACTACTTGCTTAAGTAATGAATCTGTCTTTCTAACCTATATTCCATTCCCCATGAGGGGCGAGGCAGGGATTGCTTTTCTTATTCACCACTATGTATCTTTAGCACCAAAGCACACAGTAAGCATTTAATACATCTGATAAATGAATGAATAAAACCCAAAGTCTCCAATATGAATGAGTCTGTGCAGCCTCCGTAGAAGTCAAATCCTCCGTTTATACAGGATTACATGGAAGTCCATTTCCTGATTTTTAACACTTGCTGAAACATGTAAAGCATACAGAAAGCTTCATTTTTAAGACACTAAAGAAGAACCTGGACCCTCATGAGCTATTAAGGTTATTTTACAAACTGTATTCTTATAATTGCTCAAGACTAAAACTTCGATCATCTATGATAATCTCTCTTTCACAGCTTCCTATACCCACTGTTAAGTCCCCTTAAATCTACTTCTGTATCATCTCTGGAATTTTCTCTTTTCCTTTTACACTAGAATTTTCTCTTTTCCTTTATCACCCTTCAGCTATATGACTGGGTCTCTAAAATATCCCCACTCTAGTCAATAATACCCCAAGGTCTTTTAGCCTCTGTCCTCTGTGTATGCTGTGCCTTCCACCCGTACTGACCCATCTCAGTAGGCCACAATCAGAAGAAAATTTTCTATCAAAATCCTAGCCACGCTTCAAGACTCATTTCTAACATCCTTTCTTTCCAATGCCATCAACCAGCTGTGATCTCTCCCTACTTCATCTGTATCACCAAGTATTTAACTTCATATTACTATGTGCCAGGCACTATTCTAAATATTCATCTTTATCTTAACATACCTCCACTTCACATCAAATCTATAAACGTAAGGATACTCAGTTTATTTACCTATGGCATTGCTTGTGTCTCACACAGTTGCTCATTCAGCAAGTATTTATTACATGACCACTTTAACACTAGCATCAAAGTACTTAAACTAACTTCATAGAATGAAAACACCAGTCACAAGGCAAGAGAAAACATTTGTAGCAACTAGATGTACAGCAAACCCAAAACCCAAATTCCTGTTGCCTAATTTCTTTCCTTCAGGATCACACAAGAAGCACCAAGAATAATTCTCACTATATATATACACACACACACACGCACACTCAGGAAAGAGGGGGGCAGGAAAGAGGGAATAAACACAGAAGTTCCTGTTTCTGCCACTGGATGTCATATGCAGGCTAACTAAAATAAGAGGCCTTAAATCAAAGGTGTTCAGCTCTGAAGTAACTTTTAGAAGAACACAATGGAATTATCTCACTTATGTATCACTCCACACACTAAGAAATACATTAATCACTTTAATGGACCCCTCCCCCCAAAAAGAATAAAAACCTAACCCATTAAAAGAATCGAAGCAGCTATCACAAACCAAAAAAGCTGTTTTATTTCAAGTTACACCAGTGACTTACAGGTGACTTAGAGACTTTGCCTCCAGTTCTCCACATGCCCCCCACCCAAAAAAAAAGTGTTGAGAAGAACTCAATATTAAAAGACAGAGTAGCACAATTCAAAGTAGCTTAAGCCCCAGAAATTCTTCATTTTTTATTAGAAAAGTGGTTATATGATTAGGCCTATAGCCAGTTTGTAGCAATGGTCAGATCTTAGGTCTGACAAAGGATAAAGAATAGAAAAACAAGCACAAATCAAGGTGATTTTGGCAACATCATCCGTCTAACTTAATAAATTCAAGTAGGAGTTACAATACAAAGCATTTCTGAGTACCTAAAGAGCAAAATCTACAAACACATTAGTAAATTCATTATATCTAGAAGTCTTCATTAACAACTCCAAGAAGGTGCAATTCCCCGGAAGTAAAGTCACTGCAATCGAGACAACCCAAAATTCAAATAACTTCTTTAGTGTCACTAAACTGAGCATCTAGTTTATTTTTACCCATCCCTGATCTGGAACAGACTTCAGGAGGCTATCTGACAAATAAAAATAGGTTAGAATAAATTAAAACAAATAAAAACATGAGAATAAAACAAGAACAGGGAGAACTAAATGAAGCCAAGAATAAGGCTTAAATAAAAAAAAGATACAACAATAAGACCTACAAGTTTGGCTCTAAACTTCTAGAAGGCAACAGGAAAATAGAAACCTAGTGAACACAAATTACAGCATCCAGGTAACAGAAACAGACTTAAAAGCTTAGGAAAAAGTACAATTACTCTTGGTTGTGCATCTTTCTCCCTGAGGTCCTAACAATAAAAGAAGGCACTGTGTAATACATATGAAATATATAAAATGCATATTTCAGTAGTCACAATGAAACATTTTATGGGACTATTTTTATACTAACCATCAAGATAAGCCTAACAAAAATGATTCAGCAAGAAAAAAATTTATTTTTATTTATTTATTTATTTTTAAAGGGACGAAAGGTCTATATATTGTCTAGGTACACAGAACCTAGTATGCTGAAGTATGCTGATAAATGTACAATTTGCTGATCTAAGAGCACATTTAAGAGACTATCCAGAAAAACATATCTTAACAGCAAGCATTTACTATAGAAGTTTATAAGCACAAGGACCAAGAAAATGAAAACCAAATTTAGCAAAATGAGGTATAAAGTCCAGGAATTCATAATAAAATAGCAGAATGAAACTATTAGAGGGGAAAAAAAGGAGGACTACAAAGACACAAATGAAGAAAAGAGTGTGCATGCACATTCTCACACACAAGCACACACTCAAGAATTAGATTACATACATGAGTTAACTAAATGTTTTTATTTCTACTTTTGTACAATTAAGAATTAAACATTAAGGTGTTTATTGAAATGGAGCTTCTTTGTTAGTCCTTTGATGAAGGAAATGATGTTTACAATCCTGCTTTTTTCCACAGTGATGTTACTAAACAATGATGTAGGTCAAACCCAAATAGTGCAGAATTTTCAAGCGAGTAGGTAGTTACATGTACCAAGACAAAAAGATATGTAAAACATTTTAGAAAAATAAAAAGGTATGACCTTTTTAAAATAAACATAAAATCAGTTAACCAAAAATATTATTCAAGAAGTAAATTCCCTAATGTCTCATCTAGCAATACAGAATTTACTAACTATGAAGTATGCTGATAAATGTACAATTTGCCAAAAATTTCAACAACATAAAAATCCATCATTCTGCTACTGCTAGCATGTGCCTAGGACTTACAATGGATCATTGTTTATTCTCTTAGAGGTAGGAATTAAAAAACAAATGAATTCTTGGTAAAGGTTTGTAATTTTCACAAAAGCATCCACTTGTAATTTAAGCAAGATCATTTCAAAACAACAGTCTCCTCTACTAAATATTTTCACCATGGTTGCTTAGACTAAATCTAGTGACTTATCTCTGGCAAAAGTACTTCAGCAAAGCAGTGAAATATTAAACAGGCTACTGGAAGAGGAAAAGAAGTTGAAACTCACCAACTCTTCAAGTTAATGAAGAGTTAACTAACTTCTTATACTAGGACGCAAGAATTAGAAATGTCGTTATGAGATTTGGGAGGGACTATTAAATCACAAAGAAAAGGCTTTTCAGCATCCAAAGAACTTCCCTTTTTTATTTTTAATCAAAGCATTGCCTCCACTTTCATTGTCTGGCCAATTGCTGAAAAGCTTTAAAATACTCTCTGAAGGTCAACAAACATCTGACTAAATACCTGCATTGGGAGTCAATCTGGTGACCCTGCTCAACAAGAACTCTGAAGTATTTATGCTTTGTTGGTGCTTTTAATTTAAATTCGATTACATAAAAATGTACAAAAAGTAAATTTACTTCACAGTACTTTTAGTGCCCTAGTTTTGTTTACTTTCTGATGCAAGGAAATTTAACTTTTTAAAGTATTAGTCAACTTAATTTTAAGAGGATTCAACTGATCTCCCAAAAGTTGCCTAAAATGATCTCTTACCTGTCCTTACACTTCATCCCTTCCAGTCAACAAACCATTATGTGAGAAGAATGCCCAAAACTAAGTAGTGAGTCAATGGACTAAGAGGTCTTTTCAAATCACTAGACTATTCCATAGAATAAAAAAAGTTCTCTTTTAAGTATTTTGATTTCACTGGATTAGAAGTTACCCACATTACCAAAACTTAAAATTTCTTCAATACGATGTATCCTGAAAACAATAAGCTTATAGATTTTAGATTTTTTCCCCCTCAAATACATAAAACAAGTACAGGAAACTTAAAATGCTTCAACTACAGTATTTGTTATTTGAAATTACTCTAAAACAAAATATTCAACATTAACCAAGATTTTTTAAAGCAGTGGTTTATGCAACAAAGTCAGCGGGGATAATGCACACATATTGGCACGCCAATTTAATCCATTTAAGGAAAGATAACTATGCTACAGCAGTAGCAAGCCTCTGAAATACATTTGTTTTATTTAAAACAATACAGAATTAGACTCTTAAACACAGTAAACTAATGAGAATGGTAATGGAACTACATCTACAGGGAAGAAATGCAACAAAATTATCCACTTTTTCCCTCAAAATAGAAATAGAATCCGAAATATCACATTCAGTGTTATCTATGTGGATAATATAAACAAAATTGAGAGGAAAAAAGGAAATTTACTTATGCTTAAAACTCTGATTGTCTCAATGAGGTCTCCAGTAAAAATCTTAGTCACTATTTTACTACGAGCAAGGAAAAAAACAATTATTCCAACATATCCACCTATTTCAGCCTTCTCTAGTAATCCAACCTTTACAAAATCTCTACCCAAAGAGGAAATGAAAGAGGATCTACTAGTTAACTCTGCTGCCCCTTTTTTCCAACTTCTCATGTTTCCCTCTCATAAGTCTAACACTTATAAGTAGATAAATGTGGACTGACTTATCTTTAAGGAGATATATTTATACTGTACTTCCTTGTTTATCCATAAGGAGCAGGATGAAGGATTAGAAGGGTAGAACATTATTAATAAAGCACTTCTGGCTCTACCATACCAATCTGGAGTGCCATCCAAAGCTTACGTAGAATTTTCCTTAAATCAATAGATTTGGAAAAACCAGTAAGAATTTATCCCAAATATGTCAATACATTTAACTTAGCTAAAATAAAATTCAAATCTGATAAAGGTGAGCTCTTTTAGGCAGAGAATCAAGTTGTGAAAAAGTGGACTGTGCTTGGAGGCAGCCTATTAAAATACTGAGAGGCATTTCTAATTATCAGTCTTCAAAATGTAAAGAAATCTCAAATCTTAAAAGTGAAGACTGGGTATATGCTTGGCTAAAAGCTCAATTAAAAGCAACTATAAATTCCAGTGAAGTTAACTAGGTCAACTAACTTTTGTCTCTACCTATTAGAAACAACAAAATCTGAAGTCACAGAAACTTAAGAAAATATCCTATGTACAGTTTCAAAAGAAATCTAAGTATTCACTCTGAAAGAATAAGTACAGGTTTACAAACATATTTTCTAGTTTTTTTCTTAATAGATTTCAAAAGGATATGAGCAGCTTTTCGCCTATAGTAACACAACACTATGCAAGAAATATCTTCCATTCCCTCACTATCAAGTATATACATCCACATACCTAAAATAAGGAAAAAGACAAATGGAACCTAGGCACCTATATAGAAAGAATCCCATTCTCCCTGTGATGGGAATTCACCAAGTCTTTCTCCCCTGTCCCAACATTTCTCAAGAATGACATTATGCATGGGCTACTCACAGGGGTACATGGCGCTGCTCGGAATCAGCTCTGGTCAGTTCTTCCTCTTCGATATCAGACTCTCCTCCTGAACTACTGTCAGTGACATCGGAATCAAATGCTTGTTCACTGCACCTCAAGTTGGCTATACCACTAGCTGTAAATCTCTCCAATTCTTCTGAAATCGAATCACTTTTCAGGAAGTTGCTAAGTCCCTCTGAAGTGGTGGTCTCACTGGCAGCTTTTCTCAATGCAGCTTCGGCCTTTCGAGTCAGCATCAACTGGCTCCGGGCCCTTAAGGATTCCAAGTTTGGCAGTTTGCTCAAAGTTTTCTCTAAAAATCCACCCAGTTGATGCTGTATGTGCCTCTCCACCTGCTTGGCTTGCACAACTTGTAAGCGCTTTTGTAACCTGCGGGCACGGCTCTCAATATCAGCCTGCCGCCGCAGTAAAGCTGTTATCCTTGTGTCAGATTCTAAAGCACTGAAAAGTATGGAAGACAGAGGAGACTTTTTACCCTCTAACTTGACAGCCCCCAAGTTAGAACTGGAGTCTGTGCCAGGTGATATCCTACTGCTTCCTTGAAGTGCCGGCTGTTCCATGGAATTTACAGAAGATTTGTTTGCAGTGCTATTATTGCTAAATATAGTTGTGTGTTCTATATCAAGGCTTCTATGTGGAAGAGTGCAATTGGTCATACCCCCCTTCAAGTCCCCAGATTCAGATGTCACTACTTCACCCCCCTGAAGAGAAGATGAAGTGAGAGCTCGTTTTCCCCCATTGAGGGGACTGGAATTATCATGATCACAATGTGTTGAACTTTTAGTCAATTTCTTAGCCAACCCATTTACAGGTGCTTGTGGCAGAGCCGTCTGACCACTCGTATTCATGGTTCTAAAATTTTCCAAGGAAAACTCCAAAACTGGCTGTCTACCCAACAGCTCAGCTCGGAGTTCATAGGACTGAGATAAGAGAGGGTGAGATTTAAGGACTGTCTGCTTGCTGAAGACACCTTGCAATTTCAATGACTCCTTTGAGGGAACAGGTGTTACATCGGAGCAGAGATAAGACGCCACCAATGGTTGCAGCTTTCCCAAGTCTTCCTTAGGATTATTTCGGAAGTCTAGATTGGGATCCTCTGCAGCAATGGCTTTTCTTTTGGTTCCGTTGGCAGCAATAAGGATGTTGGCGTTGCCGTTATTTTCGGCACTGCCAGGGGACAAAGTGGAGGATGGGGGAGCCAGTTTGAACCGGATATGGTGTGCTTCAGCTGCTGCGTCAGTGAGAGCGGGCGCCATCGCAGCCATTCAGCACAGAGAGACAGGAAGTCCAGCCTCTCCTGGTGCCGAGGCCAGCTCCACGGCCCCTTACTGCCTCCCCAGAGAACAGACTAGAAGAGAAAGAAGAAAAGGAAGTTAGAAATACAGGCACATTAGAAAATAACACACATGTTTTTAATACAAACACTATTTGAGGCTATAATCCAAACTCTGCCTTCAGAAAAACACTTGGACCATTCTGGAGAGTGAATTGGTTGTGGGGAATGGGGTGGGTGGGTCATGTAACAATCCTGCATAAGAGAAAGAATTCCACCCTTCTTTTTTGTCATTTGTTACCACAGATTGAAAATAGCCAAAACAGAAGTTCCATTCTGAAAGAATAACAGATTGTTAAATCACCTGCGCTTAAAAGAAAAAGCTCTTTAAAGCTTAAAATTAGTGAATTTGAAGCAAATGTATGAAACTAAACATCTAACAATTAAACAGAAAAGAATTAGCAGGGAACTCCTCATCCCTACCAAAAAGTTTGTATGCTAAATGGCATAAGTCTGTGCATTTTTCTGGCCAGAGAATCCAGCGTTCATCAGCTTCTCACTTTTCCACAAAATAGATCATAGTACAACAAGCTTAACTGTATCACACCTGTAATCAACGTTCTTTTCTTTCATTGTCCTCAGTACAGCCCATCTCTTAAATTAATTGCCCAACATATGTCTTTTCCTTTACCCCAAAACTTCTTGAAAGAATAGTATAAATAGTTGCTTCTGTACTCCTCTCTTCTCTAATCTGGCTTCTACTCCTACTGCTCTGGGCAAAGGTCACCAGTAAACTCATTATCAAATCCAACAGTCAAGTCTGTCCCCACTCTATTTGACTTCTCTGAAGAATTAGGTAGTGCTGACCACTCCATTCTTTGTGAGTCTCCTTTCCAATGTCCTTGATGCCAAGGTCCCTTCTTCTGTCTTCTTCTCTCAACTCACTTCCTTGGCAACAACCACTAGTATGGTGAGGCCTCCTAATGCTCAGAAACTTACCGTGCTGCACTAATCAACATTCCTACTTCTATGTTCCTCAAGCTCCCTGAAACTCCCAAAATTCACTTTCTTCTTCCGACACACTTACTCAACACACTTTATCATCTCAGATCATGGCATTGCTTTCATTTAGTAACCCAAGCTAAAAACCTCAGTCACTTTGCCTCTTCTTTATCCATTTTACTTGGTCTGAGAGGAAAAGAAAATCTATGTAAAGTACTAAGGCAGCTGTTCTTCAAAGTATGGTCTATGAACTTCTTGGCAACTCAAAGACAATTTCAGGGATCCACAAGATCAAAGCTATTTTCATTACAATACTAAAACATTATTTGTTTTTTTTTCACTGCGTTGACATTTGCAATTAGGATACAAAAACAAGGCTAAGCCAAACCTGCTAGTATCTTAGCACAAATGAAGGCAGAAGCACTGGTCACTGTATACTCTATTCATTTATAGTTTTGTTTTGTTTTTTAAATAGTTCTACTTAATGTCCTTGATAAAATTATGAAAACTGAATTTTGTTAAATCTCTACTCTGGACTATATTTTTTTTAATAATCTGTGTAATGAAAAGGAAAGTATGCATAAAGCACTTCTGCTGCTTTAAGTCTAAGAAAAAGCACCTGTACAACTGCACTGCAAGCTGAACTAGAAACTTTTTTCATGTAACACTATTTTTACTTGGCAAAACGATAACAGATTATGGCTATTGAGACTTAAGTGGTTAGCAGACATTTTCTCAAAAATGAACAAAGTGAACCTGTCACTTCAAGGAAAACCACTGACAATGTTTGTTGCCAATTATAAAACCTGAGTTTTTCACACAAAAATAAGTATTTTAAAAATTTGTATCCACCATCATGAGCTTGAACATTTTCCCACTAAAGTCATTTTTGATTAAATAGACTACTGCTGAGAAATGTGAATTTTTTGGTAACTATATATGCCAACATTTGGAAGATTTATGTGTGACTCAGTAAATTACCAGTGAACATGAGAAACTCATGCTTGGATAAAAGCAAGTGCAAGACAAACTAATGGATTTTAATCTAACAGTACAAAAGTTCACTGATACGGTTTTAGATTCCACATTGCGACTAACCTTGATAAAACTACTACTTGTCAAGTTTGGGTGTAATGTCACCCACTATTCTCTTTTTCCAAATACATATCTGTGTGAGGTCAGATTTTCTTTATATACTTCAACCAAAACAATATATCACAATAGAATGAATGCAAAACCAGATGAGAAACCAGCTTTTTTCTATTAAGCCAGAAAACAGCTAGAAAGATTTACAAAAATGTATAACAATGCTATTTGCTAAGTGTTCTTGTTCTAGTAAAAAGCTTTTTATAATACGTAATGTGTTTATTTTAGATGAATTAGTAAATATTTTTAAAATTTCTCCAAGTTTCTAATACATCAACTATTGATAATAACTCATAAAAGCTCTTTGTAGTTACCTCGACATTTTCTAAGAGTGAAAAGGGGTCTTGAGGCCGAAAAATTTGTGAATCACTGAACTAAAGCAACCTCCTTCCCCCTCAAAAAAAAAAAAAAAAGACAACTTCCAACAATTTGGTCAAACATTTTTATCTTAAGTTCAATGTCAACAGAATGGTGGGCCCTACAGGACTACGCTACTACACTAAGATTCATTACAGTACAGCAATTCAAATCAACATCAAAATATTTAATGTTTGAAATAACATCCATATGAATACCAATACACTCACAGTTCAAATTTCTCTACTGCTTTACATAACTGCCAAAAAGCTCGCGTTCTAATATTGCATTTTAATGAACATCCTATTAAATAACTAGATCTTCTGGAGCTTACAGTGTTATCCTTATCGACTTTCTGGCACATGGCATTCTGTATAACAAATTGTTCCATGTCTATTTTAGCTATTTCTGATTTTAAAGTTGATATTAATTCTTAACATAGCATAAAAAGTACTATAAACCAATAGACAGATGAACCAATGTAAGTTAATCATTCAAACATGTTGGGTCAGTTTTACAGTACGCAAAGCATTTTCTCCCCAAAACAAACAAACAAAAAACACTATCAGATCTTTCCTATCAATCAAATCTCCTCTTTTGAATTGATATCAATACACGGTTGATACTAACAATGCAAAGAGGAACAGTATCAGTGCCTGATAAATAACACAACATGTGAGAAAAGGAGCTGTAGCCTACTACCCATGAGCACCATAATCTCAGCAATGGCTGCCTCCCTCTGGGGACCTAAGCAAGGACACAGATGTTACACAGCTTACACAAAATTTATTCAGGAAAACCCGAGCTCACCCAGCACACATAAAAGAGAGTCATAATTAACATCACACCACAGAAGGTACTTAAGCAATAAATATTCCAAAGTTATTTTAGAATTATTCAATTCTTTAAAGTTTATAATTTAAAAATCCGCTGGCTCAAATCCCATTTCTTTCAAGATTTCTCTGACCCTCTGAAAGTACATCTGTGAACTTGACACTAATCACATACATCTCAAAGGCAAGAGCTTATTTTGTTTACATACACTCCCTCCTTGGTCTCAATATCCCCACAGCATGCACTGCAAAGAGTAGTTGCTAAAACAATTATATAAATAAGTAGAGAGAGGGGAAAAAAAGAGAAGGAGAAGAAGCAACCTTTTCAGAAGGAATTCCATTCCCAACTCCTCAATCTTTATTTTTCTATACCAAAACAATACTACAGTTAAAAAAAAAAAGAGGTTGAAATCTACAACTCTCTCCCTTTACTGACTTGAAATGCTAAGATTCAATACTACTCTCAAAGGCATTCACAGATAAGGGGAGCATGTCCTAGCTTCACCCTCATTTAAGTTAACTATTCTGTTCCCTCAATTTCCTCATCTGCAAATGACAGCCTACCTCACAAGGTTGCTATGATGATTAAATTAAAATGTTTTCAATTACTTAGCCTAGTGCCTGGCACAAACATCCATTATTTTCATCACTATTATAACCTATAAAGAAAAAGCAGATATCAAAGGAATAAACTTCAAGACTTCTTAATACACAGGAAAAATAATAAGCAACTACTTCTCTGAAATGTCATTGTACTTGAAGACTTTTCATGCAGAAAAAAAGCAAGTACATAAATCAATGTAGCAAATCTAGTTAGCACTCAATATTAGCTATAATTGCCATAACCCATTGCCTAAGCTTAAGACTTTTTTTAAACATATATTTTTGCTCTATGTCTAGATTTACTTTTAATATTTCATGTTGCTTATGATAAAAAGAAAGCAAACCAAATGCCCAACAATTCAGTTAAATTACGAAATATCCACACAATGGAATACTATGCAACCATAAAAAACAAGGCAGAGCTACATTTACTAACATGAAAATGTGCTTGCTTCGCTGTTTTTTTTTAAAGCTGTTACAAAACAAAATACTATGAACTCATTTTTGTTTAAAAAATGGTAAGATTCTTTTGTGTTGTTTCCACCATAAACATGTATAATAAAAAGAAAAGAAGCAAAAAGAAAATAATGCAAATTCTTAAAGAGCCAAAAAAAAATCTGTGTAAGCAAAACGTCACAGTAACATTCTTAAAATTTAACATACTCAGCAAAATGTTGATTAAAACAATGATTCCCACTTCCCTTGAATCCCAAAAGCTTCACTTTTCAACAATTCAAAACAGAGAAAACCTGTCAAACTTAAGCAATGTTACAAAAACAGCACAACAGCTTATGATAAATCACCTTTCTCTGAAGAATACAAAGCATTAAAAGCTATAATTAACTTATTAATCCTCAACAACCTGGGCAGTAGGTTTCGGGCTGGGATTATAATTTCCAATTTACTAGTGGGGACAGACAATAAAGTTATATTGTACACTCAAAATAAGAAACTTAAAATATCCCAATTTTTAGTTCATCTAATAAACCACACTATGACAAATACAGATGAAGCTAATTTACCTGCTATCACTGACATAAATTAAGATTCTCCAGTAAGCTTTAAAAGACAAAAGAAAGGCCCTGCTATAAAAGGATGGGCTAGGTAATTAATGGTTTCCCTACCAGTTCCACAGAAGCATTTTGGGGACTGGTAAATGTCAGCAGGCAAACACATTTGGGAAAAACTTCTCTGATGTAGATTCACAATGTAATTCACAATATACTTCAGCATACTGAATACTCAACTGTTTGCCTTTACCAAACTCACTTAAATAAACACCTTTTTTCCATGATACCTATTAACATCTTGCAGAACACTGTTCTGAGGGATACAAGTTGGAATAAAGTTCAAATATGTAACTTTTAGGATCCCTTCCTGTGCTTATGAATTTATTACTCAAAACTGCAATATAGGTTCAAGAACAAACTTTCACCTAACACAAGTAGCATTTGGGAAGCAGAAACAAATCCCTAAGGCAGAGTTTCTCGGCCTCAGCACTACTGACATCTTGTGCTGAGTAACTTTTTGTTGTAGGGGGCAGGGGGTTTCTCCTGTGCACTGTAAGATGTTCAGCAGTACCCCTGGCTTCCATCCATTAGATGTCAGTAACACCCGCCTACAAATTATAACAAAAATGCCTCTAGACATGTCAAATGTCCCATGGGGGCAAAACCACATCTCCCAATTGAGAAGTATTGCTTAGAGATACACTCTATGTCTATATCTTTATATCTGAAGATATAAAGATATATTCTTTCCAGAAAGCAAAACATCCAGCTGCTTCGAATACTGCAAGTCACAACTAACTCCACACTCACAAATGAAAACTTTGCTTTATTCCTAGTAGGTTTCCAAGACAGGACTCTCATTACCCAAGAATAAACTAGCAGCATCCACCTTGCAAAAATGTCGATAAGCTGAAGAGACCCAAGGGTAAGGGTCTGGCCATTTGGCTGGACAACAACCACACTTTCACTTAAAACAGAAGCAAAACTCAGATGGGGAAGAAAAGTTTGCCCATAATGTGGCTTCTACTAACCTCTTCCCCACTATACCTCATTACTCTGCACAAAGGAAAGAAACAGGAGGAGAGGATGGTTAGGGCACAAAGGATAGTTATGTCCACAAAGTTGTCAAAATTTCAGCTGAAACTTGAAAATTAGCTAAAATTCATTATGTAAAAGCTAGGGCAAGAGAATGGTAACATGGCATTCTAGTGCAAGGAAATGACACGAGAAAAGGCAAGGCTGTGGGAAAACATAGGACACACTCTGGAGGTTAAAAGAAATGATCAATTTGCTTGAAATATAAAGCATATTTTAATAGAGGAAGCAGTATAGAAAGAGGTGGAAAGGCAGACTGAAGCCAGATCATTAATGGACAACCTTAAATAGCCAGCTTTTACCCAGACTTAAAGGCAGCAGAAGTCATTAAAGGTTTTCAAATGGGGAATGACACATCAGAACTGTGCTTTAGAGAGACCAGTAAGGTACGATGGATTAAAAGAAAGTAAAAAGGCAAAAACCAAAGAAGCAGCTACTGCAATAACCCAGACAAGATGCAACAAGAACCTCAACTAAAGTCACCACAGCAGAATGGTCAGTCTCCTCCAAGCTTAAATTCAGAAACTGAAAGGAGCTAAAGTTTGCAGAAGGGCCAAATAACTGACACAAACAGAAAACGTAAAGGCTCTTAGAGAAGGCACTTCTTTCCTTCATTACTCCATCTTCTTTATGATGAAATCTGTCCATTAACTGCTCATGAAACTGTTCAGTATTGGTATATCCTCTCTATCCCCAACACTACCAACCCAAACCCAGCCAGGGATGCCTCAAGTCCTCCAACTCATTCCATTCCGATCCAATTCATTCTTTTTATCACCTTACTTCTCTACTCTAGAAGAGCTTCTAGAGCCTTTTTCATGAGTCAAAATTCTCCAAGATGAAACCTAAAACAATATTCGGAGCAAGTGAATCAGGTGGCATGGACCTACAACTGCTCCCCGCTCTCCCCAGTCTCCCAACTCCACAATCTTTCCCT
>NW_006434832.1:2250672-2259405 GCF_000325575.1 Pteropus alecto
TACCCTTTAGGTCCAAAACTTAATCAATCCTTTAATATACAGCATCTCCATAAGAACTTTTCCAGACTATTCAGATTCACATTGCTTTCTTCCTGCTTAAACTGTACAATGCACTTAGTCATCATCACTCAATTCAAATTATCTGAATGTGCAGCAATTGTCAATTTGTAAATTCTATTTCCAAGACAGGCAGTGTTCTTTAGCACCCTTATTTTGCATGCTCACTAAATGTATATAGAGCTTGTTCACAAAGTGTACTGGGCTAGAGTAGTCAAAACGGACTTGGTGAGGTAAGCCTTCGAGTGTTAAGATTTTGCCCAGCAGAGAAAGATGAGGAAACTCTAAATGAGAAACTGACACAATCAAAATAACGGGAAAGGATTTGGGCGATGAGCCACAGAACAATTTCAATGAACCAAGTGGTACACATACAGCTTCTCAAAAAGAGAGGGAAGAAAGCAGTTATGTAGTGATTTGTGATAAAGTACTAAATGCTGCATTAGGAGATACACTAGAAATTACTTCTTTTACATGGAAACAAATATATGTCATGAAATACAATACAGAGTGGGAAGCATAATTTTTGTTATAAAACAAAGAAATAATGTGGACCTCATCAATCCAGTCCCTAACATTTTTCTATGTTAACAGGGCTTCTTAACTGAAAAAGTTTTATAACTACTAAAGGAATCGTAGCTCTGACTGGAGAATACGTTGTTATGAATGCCGTTCACTAACATTAACTGACCTTTTACTATGTCAGTCACTGTGCTGTTTTACACATGTTCTCATTTAATCTTTACAATAACATTGTAAGGCAAGTACTCTTATTCTCATTTTATAGATGAGAAAACTTGATGCTCAGTAGTAATGTGCCCAAGATCACACAACTCGTAAGTTGCAGAGGCAGGATTCCAATTCAAATCCCTAATTCTAAATCTAAAGTCCATGCTTTTTCAACCACTATACTAAGTTTAAGGCTAGGTTTAAATTGGAAGAGCCTTAACTGCTAGACACAATTTTAGTCTTCAGAGGAAAGTGTGAGGGAATATCAACTGATTATCTCCAATAAACATTTTATTAAAATGTCTACATTAAAAGCACCACACTGATGATGAAAAGGATCAGTAAAAACAGACACTACTGTGTGATCAAGGAATCCCAGGGGACCATATTAGGGGAAAATCACACAGGCTGAGTGGGTGGGGTCATAGAAAGCTTCCTAGAGGGAACAAAATCTAAGTTGAAATCTAAAGAATAAGCAGAATTCAGCATCACCCATACTGCTACTTCGAGCATCCCGTATCCAAAACCCATTCCCTGCCCCCAAAACCAAATCCAAAACCAATTCCTGCTCTTCAACATTCTGAACTATATGTAAGTGAATTCTGATCCTAATCAGATATATTATCTATCATAGATCTCATTTAAACATATACTAATGCCAAACACAATAACAGACTACAGTTCACATTCTAATGTAGAAACGCTAAGAATTATAACCTTCATTAATGCCAAAGAAGATAGAAATTAGGTGTGAAGGTAAACCCAGATGATAAAGCACTACGTTTTCCCTGAAAGGGTCAATGAAGGTTTCCAGAAAGAGATGACACATTCTGGCTGAATTTTCAAGGCTGACCAGGGAAGGTTCAAGATAGGCAGAATGATTGGCACATTTATTCCATCCTTAATGTCACTGCCTTTGTTCAGAACCTCATTATGTACTGCAGTAATCCAGGGAACTGCTTTCTTCCTGTCTCAGCAAGCCTTCAATCTAGCCTCCACTACCAAAGTGATTAGGAAAAAAGGAGGGAGAGAGGGAATGAGGGAGGGAACATAAATATGCCATTGTTGTGTTCCTGCTTAAAATCCTTCAACAACACTAGGGTAAGGATGAATCCAAAGTCCCCACACAGAATATATTATATACCCTCTTTTTCACACTCAGCCTCATCTCCAACTTGGTTCCACTCCAGCCACCTGAATCATATTTACAGTTCCAGGCTCTTCTGTGTCCTTGCACCTTTGCTCATGCTACTCTCTCTTTTAAGATTCAGCTCCAAGATCACATGCTCTTTCTAGCATTGCCCCATTCATTCCAGGTTGAGTTAGGGGTCCCTCTCCCTAAGGTCTTACCTATACTCCCATGACACCATGGGCAACAGCTCATAATGTAAAATAAATTTCCAACTGTCTTTCCCCTTCTTCCCTAGACTATATACTTTTATGTTTATTTTTCAATCAGAGTTCACAGTCAATATTATTTTATATTAATTTCGGGAGTACGGCATAGTGGTTACACATTTATATAATTTACAGAGTGATCCCCAATTAGTCTAGTATCCACCTGGCACTACACATAGTTATTACAATATTATTGACTATATTCTTTAAACTGTACTTCATATCCCCATAACTATTTTATAACTACCAATTTGTACTTCTTAATCTCTTTACTTTTTTCACCCAGCTCCCCCCAATCCTCCAGCTATATACTTATTTATAAAGGGATTATGCTTTACCTTTATCCCACACATGTAGCCCGGGCCTGGTAGACAGGGAAACAACATATGTTAGTTAACCTGAATATTCTGTGTCAAATGTATGAGATGGAGACCCATTTCGAAGCTAATGGGGATGTCTGATCATAAAGTGATAATGACCTAATAAGAAGCAGGCATCGACTGAACGAACCCAGGACAGACTTCATCTACAGACCTCAAGTTACAGTCATTTATATCGCCAAGCACCTGCACTCAGACTGCCAAACTTTTTAACTGTACTTTTAAAACTATTAGATGTGATGACATAAGCCTTTTGAAAGCAATAACTATCAAAATTCTAAATACAATTACCCAAATTTTTACCCAGTAACTGGATTTCTAGGAACCTATCCAACAAAATATTCTCATAGATACATAAAGATGTATGCACAATTCTTTCACTGAGGAACTGTAATACACACATACAACCTTTAAATTAAAAACAAAAGACACACTAGAATATTACAGTTATTTAAAAAAACTGTATACAATGATGTGAAAAATCTCTGGTATACAAAGCTAAGTGGAAAAAAAAGATTAAGCTACATTAAGTACGATCCCATTTGTGTTTTAAAATAAACGGAAAAACATTTTGAAGGATGACTACATATCAAAATATTAATTGGTGTTTATCCTATTTCTATTCTATCACTGAATTCCTACCAGTCTAGTTCACAAAAAGATGAGGAAAAATGAACTTTTATCTCATTTCCTTCTAACAAATTCTAATAATATAAGTGTTTGAACAATCCTAAAATTGAAAACTTCTTGAAGGGTCCAAGAAATTCAAAAGCAAACAGGTTATGTTATCCCTTGACCAAATTCCAGGGATCTCACTGAAACCTACATCCCTTTAAAGTATTGAATTAATGATAAATGAAAACTAATTTTTCCAATGCCGGAGCAATTTTAAAAATTAATACTAACATCCTCTTTTCATTCCCTTGATAGGCTAAAGGGAAATTTAGGAGGTGAACAGTAAACCAATAACTGCAAAAAAAAAGCTGCCCAATTTTTTTTTTTTTTGATATATGCTTAAGGTCTTCAAAATCCTCAGTTCTCCATGGTAATGAACAGTTTAATAAAACTTTCCTGGCAGTTCAACTTATCAAACTAGTATTTCTACAAAGCCTCTGTACTAGCAAACATCAGAGATTAAACTAATTAGCTTTCACCTCTATCCCTTCACACCCTCCAGTGGAGGTGCTAATAAGCAGTCACAAAGACCAAAAAGCAAGTAGCAAGAGAGCAAGCCTGGATATCAGCTCTTAGCAATTTTTGGTTTAACGGTCTAACAACAAAATTGCTGTTCATCTTTTTTATTCCCAACACTTCCCCTCCAACTGAGATTAACCAAGTCTGACCTTAAACTGCTCCTTCTGAAAAAAAAAAAAAAGAGATTAAAAGGTGAAGGACTCCGTTAAGTTTGATGCCACTCAAGCAACTTTTTCCAAACAAGTGAAGAATCTGCTGTATTAAAATTCAAAGTGAGATCTTAGATCTTATTTGGGATTCCTGGTTCAAGTAACAAGAACCAGAGTTTTTGATAACATTTAGATAAAACTGCACTGAATTTACCTCCACCTTACATTTCCTGATTCTCAAAAGCTTGGGAAGAAAATGTAATTCTAAAAAAATTAGAACTAGGGGGAAAAAAGACATGTGAACAACAAAAAGACAGTCAACAACAAAATATATGGCTAAATAATTCTCAGTTAAGTAATTCCCTATTAACTTAGGGCATTCAAATGTCAAACTTTATGGAACTAGTTTAAAATCTTGAAAAAGCAAAGCTTGCAGAAAGTAACATCAAGCAGCTATTATTTGCCAGACACCACTACCCTACCGAGAAACAAGAATTCAAAAGGTCTCCGCCTCTGAGGGCCTCTTGGCATAAAAGTTTAAAACCTTCATATATAAACTTTAAGTTTTTCTTTCAGACAACCCAAGTTCATTTTTCATTCCTAAATATGAATTGTCCTTTCTACTTTGAAGTCAGTTTCCATATACTGTGTTTTAGCTTTACCTTTCCTCTACCAAAGGTTAAAAAAAAGCTTAACACATGTTAAAATAAATAAATAACAACAACAACAAAAAGACAAAAAAAATTTTTCAGATCTTTTCTGAAATTCAGGCTTTTTGGTTAATCATACCTGTTGGCTTATTTTCTCCTATACATTTTACTCTACATCCTCAAAGGTAGGCACATGTCATGATGCAGAAACAAATTTTAACTAAACTAGTAACTGTGACGCTCCCCACAATCTGCAAGTGACACCCAAGGATACCTCCTACCTCTACTTGTGGCCTTCAAATGTTGTTGACCTATATAGTACAGTGAGATATTTGTCTTTTCTAATTTATATATTGTCTTTCCTAACCATCATTGTGGCTCACTGATTTGATCTCACATTTCAGAGAATGGGAAGTACTGATGAGTCTTACTTTGTGTTATGAATCATTACATTCTGAAAGGAATATTTCTGCAAAACTTAGTATGCCCAGAGACTAATATGCACTTTACCAGGACACAAGCTGTAATATAAACATACATCTTCAGAAGCAACATGAAGACTCAAAATCCAGTCTTAATATAGATTTCCAAGAAATAAAAGTCCTATTTTAGGTAAAGGACATGGTCCAAATACTTTCTGCACTGACACAGTAGGCAAGCCAGGTGTTTCGGACATCCTATTTGTGACACCTGCACTGTACTTTGTAAAGTGATCAAGTAAAAGGGCACTAGTGTAAAATATGCTTGCTAAGACATATAACAGTCTAACCAATCAAGGCAGAAACTTACTTAAAATAGAGAAAAAGGGCAAAGAAAAAATGCTTTAATATGCAAATAAACCATGCAATGAGATTTGCTCTGGGGCAATCAACAGAAGACCACATACTTAATCTGCACTATTCCTACTCCTTTCTAAACTCAAGAGAATGGAGAGATCCTTTGGGAAAAAAGAAATCAATCAATTTAAAAAATATCTCTCCAGTAAGGAAATCACTTAAATTTGTGTCTTAATGGCCTCACCAAGAAGAAAATAATCCTTACTAAGCCCCACAAAGGAAGCTAACTAAATATAAGAGGAATAAGCATTACTCTTTAAATGCAGGATTTTCAATGACTATTGTTTAGAAAATATAACATAAATTTGTATGTTTTTTTGCAACACTGAAAAATCGCTTGTCTAGTATAACTAAGCTTTACTCACAAAAGTTTCTAACTAGAAGCACTCAAATACTAAAATGCCTTTCAAACCAGTACCACCAACCACAATGGCCCTCCCTATGTTTTTACAGGTTACATGAGTCAGGTTATAGCAAACAGAACAACTCCAAAACTTTTTGTTTTCACTTTAAAATACAATTAAAATCTGTGGTCAACTCAATAAAATCCAGAGGATGCAGGTTACACTATAGCATACTAGAGATGGAAGAGTATTGGCCCTGTTTGAAGAAGAAAAAAATGGAGTAGTTATTTTCCTTTCTTCTCACCTCGATGAAAGTTCGAAAGTGAACTATGGCTTACTCATTTTCTAGCTTCCAGAATTTTCCTCAACAGGATAAGTCACCTAACAATCAAAGAATGCTCTGCAGGTTTAGCCATAGAAGTAACATGTGTAGGCAAGAAGAAAGAAAAATCAGACAAAAATTTAACATCTCACTTTGGTAAAGCACAAAAGTCAAATACTAATGTTCTGAACAAGGCTTTCAGGAGAGATGCAGGAACACTTCTAAATACTTCAATAGATTCACATAGGTGAAAGGATCAAAAACCCCACCCATCTCAACACTCCATTAATATTTAATTGATCACTTTTAACTGTCTACAGACACAAACCAAAAACACTTATTTTATATATACTTCAATAAGATAGTCATCAGAAACCAGTCATCTTCACCATAATACACGTTAAAATTTTTTGTCACATCTAATGTTTCTAAAGAGTGCACACTTGAAAAATAAAAATTTAACCACCTCTAATCATGAGATCACTAACAAATACATTAAATATGCTAAAGGTCAAAGTAACTACACACTTTATTGGAGAAACCTAGTGGAAATCAAAATCAGAATTCCAAGACCAAAGAAATATAAATCAGTTATCCCACATTTATCTTTTTTAAGCTCTCAAAGGATGAGCATTTTTACCTTGCCTTATTTTTAGAATTACACATCACACTGCACATTATCACATGACATGATGTAACTGTTAGCAAAGAAAATGGCCCAAACCATTGAAAATATACTAAGACGAGAATCAATGCATCCTTAAGAATCACTGCATTTCATATCTACTTTTAAAAAAAGTTTAACACAATATTTTTTCATTCTAAAAGTGGCTATAAACCTATGTAGAAGCAAGAGAAAAATATACTTGGTATTTTATAAAATAAGAACTTACATAATTATTAAGAAAACTGATATAAAGAAACAGATAATTGAATATTCTTCTAAACCTACAGGATTAAAAGCAAAAATTCTCCTGATCAAAAGCACAATAGAAATGTAATGAAATACTTTAGGTAAAACACGTTACTCAAAAGTATTCACTGTTGTTAGAAAAAAAGAAAAATAGTTTTAACTGACAAGCCTGCAGACAATTGAAAATTTCTAAATTGGTCAAACAGTATGTTAGGAACGGAACCAAGTATATTCTATAGAAGGGGGGAGGGGAAAACACACCCACTTAAGCCTTTGTAAATAGTGGTACTTTAAATGACCCCAAAAGTAGGGAAAATAGAAACTGTACTATTTTGAGATGTGAAAAACATATTCTGATGCATTACTTTACATATTTGAAAGTGCTTTAAAGACTTAATTCAGTAACAATCTATAACTATATCATGATTATGCAAGGCAAAGATTATGTAATTTTATCGTTTATTATAAATCTTCTCCGACTCTAAAACTAAAACAACTAAAACGTTTTGTTCTCTCCAATGGGGAAGGGGAAGGTTCTTCTGGGCTACAATTTAAAAATATAAACACACACCCCAAAACAAACAAAAAAAACACAATGATTGCTTGCCACGTGACAAAGGAGATGGCAACACTAGGATTGTGAATGGAGGGGAGGGAGGGGAGGCAGGAAGACTAGAGATTTCTCGGAACTTTGGGGACCTCGAGATTCGGGTCTCCCGATCCTTAAGGTACCAAACTCTAGCCCTATGAGTTACATTGTTAATACTCTCAAGTATAGTTTTATTAATAGGTTACGAAAAACGCACCAATGACCTCTAGAATAAAGGGGGGGAAAAACGAAGCAGGAAAGAGCAATTTAAAGTGGCGCCATCATGTCACCCCTTCTCCCCTAAGGCAATCCAATAAGCAATAGTTAAGTAACGTGTTTCTCAAAAAAAAAAAAAAAATACACACAAAACAACACTGAGATCCCGAAAATGGAAAACAAAAGGATTTTTAAGTAAAACATGAGAGTAGGATTGTTTATTGTATGGAAAACAACCGAACTATCAAAAGACCGTCAGCCGGAAAACAGGCCCCCCAAACTCACTTAAAAGCAAATAAATGCCTCTTCCTCTTTAGTTAAAAAAAAAAAAAAAAACACGTCCGCCAGAGAGAGACTAGATCTGAAAACCTAAGTGACCTCAATTTACAGGCAACGAAAATAATAAATGAAACAAATAACCATCTCACTAAAAACAATCAGAGTTGTGTTGTGATACACATCGTGAACCGCGCAAGATGTGTTTTGAGCACAGAAAGGCCTTTTGCAGTCAAGAGAAGTTCAAAGCAAGAGGCAGAGTTTGTTTTGGGATTTTTTAACAGGAATAAATCGTGTTCTTAAGGCCTTATTTTTTTAAATAGAACGCCAAAGGCAAAGCTGGCGAACGAGGCGGCAGCTGGTGGGGAAGGGCCCCCGCACACCCCCGCCCTTGGGGCGACTCCCAGCCCCGGACCCACAGCGGGGAAACCCGGAGAGGCCATTTAAAGTTCCGGGGATTTTTCCTGCCCTGCCCTGCCTTTCTAGTTACAACTAACAAAGACAGGGAGAAATGGGAGCCACAGGGAGAGCGGGGAGAAGGAGAAAGGGCAGCGGGAGGAGGTGGAGGAGAGGAGCAGCAGCACCTACCACGTGATGGAGGAGCGTAGCCCGGGCGGATTCAGCCCCACAAAATGGGCGCAGTTTGCAAACAGCCCCCGGCCTGGGCGCCCAGGGCCGGC
>NW_006434832.1:2260207-2274126 GCF_000325575.1 Pteropus alecto
GCAGGCCCCTACTCCGGCCGAGCTGAGGCTAACCTGAGGCACTGACGCCGTCACATTCCCTCCGCGCTGGGGCTGGCGGGGCCGCGCGCCGGCTATGAGGGGCAAGGCGGACTGGCGCGACGGAGCGACAGGACGTGAGCGAGGAACTGTTTGCACTGTGTAGTAATTAGGCTAATGCCGACGGTGACGGTGCCACACCAGGGTAAACGTGCGGTGAATCGGGTAAACGTGCGCTGAAGCTCCCTGACCAGTGAAGCGCTTCCTGCCGCCCTTTGTCCTAGCAGCCTGCCTCCGTTCACTGCAGCACGCTTGGGCACCAGCCCCGCGCCGCGCTCCGCAGCCGCCGGGGTAGAAAAAAAAAAAAAAAAAGCGTACGTCGTCACTGCGCAGGCGCAGGCCTCGGCCCGCGCCGGGCCAGCTCGGGAAGGGACCGCAGGGAGCGAGAAAGGGAAGTGATGGCCCACCAGCGCTGGGCCCGCTGGGAACTGTAGTTTTCGTTAAGGAAGCACGCGTCTTGTTTTGGATGTCATGGCTTGGCAGATCCGCCAAAACAGGCAAATGGCATTACACAATGAGTATTTATGCTTCCTGTCACCACCAAAAGGAAGTTCACTGCTATGCTAAAAGTTTAACAAAGAACTCCACAGAGAAACCCGAATCTCACAACAAAAAGCAAACTTCCCACTTTCCTACCAGAGTTGCTTTAAAATGGTGGCATTTTATCAATTTCTCATGACCTGTCTGATAGTACAGTATTTTATTCCTTAAAATAGAATTCTTTCTAGATTCAAAAAATACAGCAAATAGTGCAAAGTGTCACATTTTTTACACAAATTAGAATTCCATCATCTTTTACCACTAAAGAAAAAGTTGCCGAAAGATGAATAAAGTGCTTTGCGGTTAAATAAAAGAACTCGGATTCATCAAAATATTACTTTAAACGACTGAAGAAAAAAAATGTTTCCAACAATTCAATAATCAAATTCAGTAGATGAGAAGTGTGTGCTCTACTACCAAAAATGAAGATGAGAAAAGCTCAATACTGTTTTGTGGCTTACCAGAACCAATATCCGGTGGTATGCCTCATTTCTGCTAGTCAAAAAAACACCCTCAGTTTCAGTACTTCACCAAGTTACACTAACTCACCAGCTCCTACAGCATCTGCACCTATATTGCTATGAGTTTCCATTTGTACTATTAAGATGTCACTTTCAAACAGTCGTGATTCTCAAATAAAAGCAAGCAGTTAAGAAAATCACAGGGTCGAATGACACAAAAAGTAAACTAGTATATTTATACGTATTTGTATACACATCCAAAAGAGATCCCACGATTGGCTTTTTAATTTATAATCCTGGGGAAGAAAATTAGTTGATTAAAAAGTGTACACACATTTCCACATAAATAGTAATTCCACAAAGTATAGCAGAAGGGTGTTAAACACACAATTCCAGGACCAATAGGTGGCGAGCTAGAGCCCTAATCTGAGGATTCTGAAATCTAAATGAGCAGAATGAAAAACACCAAATAAGGCAAAGCCCTTTGTAGTGTATACTTAAATATGTTCAAAGACACCAACCACAAAATAATTAATCTTACTACTGCTTCAACTCTTAAAACTCAACTGCCAGATTTAATTAGGTCCTTAAATAGCCAAGTTTATAAAATACAATTTTTCAATGGTTTAGTAAAAAGGTGAAAATGGTCATTTCAAAACATGTATTTGAGGCAAAAATAAATTCCAACTTTCCCTTTCTTTCATTGCTTAGCCCAAGAATGAGGAGTTCACAGTGTTTATGACAGTTAAATCAGTCAACCTGTTCTACACTCTTATCTCAAATCAGATGTCTTTATGCTTAGGCACCAATTTTTACAAAAAAAAAAAAAAGGACATTCAAAGGTGAGCCACTACAGACACAAAAATCTTAGAGAGAGAAATACATTTTCTTAAAATTTCTCCAAGAAACGATAGTGGTATCAAGACTGATTAAAAACACACACACATACTAACTTGTCAAATCACTCTTGGAATAGTCAATATCCACTCTACCCTAATGGATTAATTTTAAATCATTCCTTTTGCCAATGACTGGCTGCGAATGGGCATGGAACTCAGTCCTAGCTAATGAGACATGAGTGGTAGCCCACTAGGAGACCCCCAAAAGAAAATTTTGAGGAAAGCCTCTTCAATCCTAGAGACGAGGAAAAAACACTCCCTCTTCCTCAAACAGTGCTAAACATGACACCTCAAACTACTAGTCACCTCCTGATGATGCCACCAACATCAAAAGGGGACAGAAAGGAGAGTTGGCAAGAACCTTGGTTCTTGGTGACAGCATTAAGACATTATATCATACAATCCTGGCATCTGCAAGACTTCTGGACTTCCAGCTACATAAAAACAATGTAACAATAAACATTTCTATAACCTTATTATTTATACCTCAGAAAGGCCCTTCTTTCCTGTATACACACTCTGTACCCATCCTTGTATTTATCCCTGTGTTCCTTCTGCATCCCTCCTCACCATCGTTCCTTGTCCATTCCTTTCCCCCAATCCACTTCCAATTTATTTTTCCTTCAAGATATGTTCCACCACACCACCATTATCACTTACTTCACTTAACAACAAGATGGGTAATTGGCACTATATTACCCTGTTCATGGTTAAATGTTCTCTGTAATTCCTCTGAGGTTTTTTTTTCCAGATGTCATTCTCACCTTCTGAAACTGGCCTGAAAGCTCTTAAAGGCAAGAACTAAGTCTAGCCCAACTTTAGATTACTCTCGCCTACACAATAAACACATTCTAAAAAGGCATTCTCTAATTTTTCCACCATATGCCTCCTAATAAGCCAGAAATTCCTAAGCAGAATATTCTATCACATATTCAGTACTTCATGTGTCCAAACTAATCTCACATGGACAAGGGATTATTTTGTTTTTCACTTTTTTTTTAAAAAAGCAATTATTATATTAACTCAGGAGAAAGTCCTAAAGCCTAAACCACTTAGTTTCAAAAAGACAAGGACCCAGTTTTTATTATTTACCATTGCATCCCAGGGACCTAGTCAATAGCCTTGCAAAAGGAGGCACTTTATAAAGATTTGCTGAATAAATGAAAAAAGGTATAATGTTCTAATTAAGAGTATGGGATCCAGGGATAGCCCTAGATTTTATCCTGCCTCGATCACTTACCAGCTGTGTTACTTTGGGCAAAGTACTTAACCTATAAGCCTAAGTTCCTGCTCTGAAAAAAGGAGATAAAAATAGTGCCTACCTTATAACTTAACTATATTTAACATTATTATTAATAAATGAAGCTATTTTCCAAAGTTCAATATTGAAAGGTTAAAATCCGAGATAAGTAAAGGTCAGCACATCTTCTCTAATTCAAATTTCAAACCTCAATTTGTATATAGACTCTAGCAAACAATGTTTTCATTCATAAACTCAGATAACACTATATATAAAAATACTTTGAGTTCCCTAAAAACATTCTATTCTGAAAAGGATTATTTATAATCATAAATCTAAAGCCATATTTAAAAAGGTTAAAATGCATTACCTATTAAGCAAGACCTTGTTCTGGATATCACAGAAATGAACACATCCATCTATTTCAGGCAATAGTAAAATTATACCATGAAAGAAACATCTTTAAACTGAAATCGATGCATGCACTCATGTTAATATTTAACCAACTAAATATTAAATAGAAAGCCAGAATAAACTAAACCAAAGTTAAGAAATTTAAATGAAAGAATTTCGGATGTAGAAGGAATATGAAAGGCTATCTAGTTCAACGTCCATATTAGTGGGGAAATGAGACCAGAAGAGAACAGTTAGGAGACTGCCCAAAGCCTCAAAGCTGAAGGACACACTGGGATCAGAGTTGTCCAGTCTCCAATTCTCACTTTTCCCACTGCATCACCTTACCTTCCAGAGTTATAAACTCCCGACAAAAACATGCTACTCACTTGGCAAATAAGTGAAAATATGATAAAGGTATTAAAGAATACTACGTATTTCAGTTTCACAAGTATCAAGATTTAGCCAAATATAAGAAAATGCTCAAACTATAAAGCTCAGAAATCAAGATTTTTTTTTTAAATGGAGGTCTCAACTGAATCAAAATATCATATATTCTTAAGTATTAAGGCCAGTAGCAACAAACTTTCAGTAAGTTTAACCAATTTAACTCATTTGAAACTTTTGTAAATGGCAAAGTATCTTAAGAATGCATAACATTCCTTAGTTTCAATCCCATCTATCCAGATGAATGTCTTCCTCACACTAGAGTAGACTTCATAATTTACATATAGATATTATTTTACTATCTCTCCATAAAAGCGATTATGTAACTCATTAAGAAGAAAACTTAATCTTAGGCAGCCTCATGATTTAACTGTTGGTTATGAGAACAATAGCTAAATTCACAGGTTAACCCTGAAAGCACTCCTAAATCTCGAAATAATTTATTTGGGGGATAATTCAGAAGATAGCACTAAAACTCAACTGAATACAACTATATCACTTAAAGAAACAAGTCAGGTTCTCTCAGGCTATCAGCTATGTTAAGATGAAGCATCCAAGATTGATGGTTTTCTCAGATTTCAAACTAGCTACACAAGCACTGACTTCCAATGCATGCAGTTTAACCAGGACTTTATATGGATGTTTAAATGGTTTCTCAAGGAGTTAAACAAAAAAACTACATTGATAATTTAGGTGGACATTAATTAATTTTAATGCCTTGAACTTTAGTATAGAACATTTAAAAATTCTCTAATTAGAATTAATCAAATAAGTTAATTGACCAAACATAACAAAGGAGTGTTCTAATACTGACTTTGCAGATGAGGTAATGTCAAATGAAGTGATCTGCCCAAGACCTAAACACAGTTATCAAATTTCTAAACCTGAATGTCAGAATGTGCCCAAAATTTACCAAGAAACTACCTGGCTTCTTTTCCAAATGAAATGTAAAGATAAACATGCAGAAGAACTTCAAGGCAGCTATGAGCAGCCAAGCAGTGGAGGACCTGATAAAGACAGACAGAGAGGGGGGAAAAAAAAAAAATTCAAAGAGAAAAGGAGGCAACAGGTGCATAAGGCAAGACATTTAAAATAAAATCTTTTAAGTCAGTTGCTGAGTTCAAACTTAAGATGCAACTTCTAAAATCTTGCTCTGATGGCAAAGCAAACCTAAGAATTTTGGAGTGAGCTAAGAATTTTGTTCCCTCCAAAGGAGACACCATTCTTGGAAAGAAACATTACTTTTTAATCCACAAATTCCTGGATTCTTGAACTGGGTTCTCATGTATACTGTGAAGCAAATAGCTATGGATGAGGGAGCCTGAAGCCACTCAATAAACTGTAGAGACCTCGCGGGAGTGTCAACTTAAAAATGATAGTAAAATCAGACACACTTTTGTTAAAATAAAAACAAATATATTACAGAGCAAAATGCAAAATTCTCATTTTTTTCAAGATAGAGAAGAGTCTTCAGAAAAATGTCATTTTTGTGACAAGCTGCTCTGGACAACCCCAGACCTTGAGAGTACTTTCAAAGAAAAGCTGGAGAAGTACTGCTTTAGATCATTTATAGATAAATATGAATGCCAAAAACAAACAAATAAAAAAACCCTGAACATATCCCTTCATACAGATAATGAAACCTGAAAAGACCTAATGTAAAAACTGTTATGAGTACAATATTATAAACGAGACCATAAGGTACTGAGAATATGAATGGAATTCAGGAAATGCTAAAGTCCCTATCTTATCTCTGTCACTCATTTACTAAGAAATCATACATAATTTTCTTTCCAGCAATCTTTTTTCACTTCTAAATTAGACTGACAAAAATAATAGAACACAATATTCAGTATTTTCAGCCAGATTCCAAATACCCATAATCAAACTTAGACACAAATTTAACTAACAAAATCTGTCCCAAATGAACTAACCTCAAGTAGCAGAACAAAAAATAATAAAATAGCTAAATGAAACTATATCTTCTGTTGTATAAAGAAGAAAAATCCTGTGCAGGGGAGGGGAAAGACTACTCACACTTCCTAGCATACCTATGGTGGCAATATCAAAATGGGATCTTGCTGGTAATAGGCTAGGACATTACATTTTTATAATGAGACAACAGTATTATTTGAATGATTACAGTAATGCCTTAAATGATTTTCTTTGATGTTCTATAAAAGTGGATATCCCCTTAAAGCCCTATCATTAATTCATAAACATTTACTGAGTGCCTACTAGATGCTAATCACTGCAGTAGCCAAGAAAAATCTCTTTTATTCACTGATCTTTTAAATGGTTAAAAATTCAAAGTTAAGAGAACAATGAGCAAAATTTTAGTGCTTTATGCTTCCAATTCCACTCTTTTCTGGCCCTTTCGTGAAGCTGGCCTAAACCACCCCCAAGAATGCTAAAATGAGGTATTATTTACTGCATAACCAGAATGATGCAACAAAGCAAGTACCTCAAAAGAGAACCAAGAAATTAAGGGAACTAAGTAGGAGGCAAGAATATACAGTGATTGACTTGGAATCTCTACACTGAAAGTCTCAAAGTAGGCAAAAGGTATAGAAAAGGAAAATTTGTGACCTAATCCAATTGTATTTAATTCTATGCAGGGGTAGGGAAATACTCTTTTCAGCAATGACGCTGGGACAACTGGATATTTACATGCAGTAGAATAAAGATGGACCCCTATCTCACATCATACACAAAAATTAAATCAAAATAGATCAGAGACCTAAATATATGACCTAAAATCATCTAATTCCTAGAACAAGAGTAAACCTTCATTATCTTGGGTTAGGCAATGTTTTCCAGATACAGCACCAAGAGCACAGGTGAAAAAAACAAAATAAGTAGGTAGGACTTTATCAAAATTATAAAATTTTGTACATTAAAGGATGCCATCGAGAGAGAAAACATAACCCACAAAATGGAACAAAGTATTAAAAAATCATGTGATGGAGACTTGTAACCAAAAAACTCTTACAACTCAACAATAAAAGGACAATCCAATTAAAAAATGAGCAAAGAATTTGATAGAAATAGAGATTTCTCCAAAGAAGATATACAAATGGCTAATTAAGCACATGAAAAGATCTCATCATCATTAGTCACCAGGAAAATTAATTCAAAACCTCAATGATGCCACTTCACATCCACACTGGTGTGGCTATAATCAAAATGACGGATAACTCGAGTGTTATTAGCAAGAATGTAGAGAAATTAGAATCCTTATACATTGCTGATGGGAATGTAAAATGTTGCAGCTGCTTCGGACAACAGTTTGGTGGTTCCTCAAAATGATAAACGGTTACTATATAACCTGGCAGTTCTACTCCTAGGTGTATGTATACCCAAGAAAACTGAAAAAAAGGTGTCCAAACAAAAATTTGTATAAGAATGTTTATAGCAGCATTATTCACAAAAGCCAAAAGATGGAAACAACCCAAATCAGTCCATCAACTGATTAATGGATAAACAAAAATGGTGCCTATCCATACAATGAATATTTGGTATAAAAAATAATGAAGTACTGATACATGCTATAACATAGATAAACCTTGAAAACATACTAAGCAAAAGAAGCCAGTCACGAAAGAGGACATTTTTTTTTAATGCCTACAACACCTGGTCTTCCTAGGTGGTCTCCCATCCAAGTACTACCCAGGCCCGACGCTGCTTAGCTTCCGAGATCAGACGGGATTGGGCTTGTTCAGGGTGGCATGGCCGTAGACAAGAGCACATATTATATGATTCCATTTACATTAAATATCCAGCATAGGCAAATCACAAAGACAGAAAATAGGTTACTGGTTGCCAGGGAGTGAGGGACATAGGGAATAGGGACTAACTGCTAATAGGTAGAGGGTTTCTTTTGGGATGTTGAAAATGTTCTAAAATTAGATTGTGGTGATGAATGCACAACTCTGTGAATATAATAAAATTTTTTGAATATTTTAAATGGATAAATTTTATGATATAAGAAATGTACTTCAATAAAGCTCTAAAAAACCAAAAAACAAAAAAAGATGAAGCCAAAATAACACTGAATTTCTAAACAATTTCACTTGGAAAAAAGTTTTAAACGGTTACTACATAACCTAGCAATTCTACTCCTAGATGTATGTATACCCACTTGTGAAAATGTCAGAAGGGAGGCCAAAAATTCTGCCACTTACTTCCCCTTGAGAGATGACTTCAGAGCACTAATTTGCCTTCATGTTACACTGTAAACTTACTGCCAGCAGTATATTTAAGAAAAAATTAAGTTTCCATCAAACACAAGTTATTCTAAATCACTGTATATGAGAATGAAATGAGGAAGACCCAACAAGTCGCCAATACAATCAGTCATCTATAGGAATGATACCAACTAGGACATCAGTAAGTAAGTAAAGAGTTTAAAGAACATAAAATCCTATTACTATAAGAGTTATCTTCAGTGAGATAGGATTGGAATGTATTATTATTTTAAAAGCTTCAACAAAAGCAATAATATTATACTCTGCCTGAAGAATATTATAACAGATGGTTGGCAAGCCTTCTATAACAAGGTAGTTCAAAGAGGAAGAAGAATTTGGCATTGTCATCCCCAGCACTATCTGGAGTATAAAGAAGATGCCTTGATCTACAAATACAGGATCTAAGAGGAAGACTATGTGCTGAAGAGGAAAGGATATACTGATCAGTCAACTCATTTCCAAACCAGATTGTTCATTTTATTTCTTCCCCCATAAATCAACAATTGTTTGCATATGGTCCAATATAAATTTGATTAGCATAAAGACTATCCCCCAGTAATCATTAGACTGATATAATTAATGCTGAACTGGCATTCAAGTTCTAGCTCTACCACTAAGTAGCTATGTGACTTTAGGCAAACAACTTCACTGCTCTTAGTTTCTTAGTGTAGAAAACAAGAGAGCTGGACTAACTTAAATCAAGGTTCTTATCAACTCTAAAGTGCATTGATTCAGAAACCTGGAAACTACAATAACAACAACGTAGGGTTCAACAATCTATGTTTAACAACACAAAACTTCTTTGGGAAGGAATTGATATAAAATTTTAAATAATACAATAATTGCTTTCTCAAAAAAATTAGAATCTACTAAAACATACACATATATACTAGAACTGGGTTCTAAATTATAATCAGAAAATGACATATACGACCCATAATAGACATAAAAAACACACAGAACCAACATTCTATAAATCAGGAAAAACTAAATATGTATCATATGGCTACCCAATTTTAGAAAAGAAAATCTAGACTAAAGTTAGATAAAACTGAAATTACGTTTAAAAAGCAAACATATCTGTAAAACAAAGCCTAGAGATAGACTTTAATTTATTGAATTTGAGAAATCAAAAAAGTCATGTGCTCAACCATAATTTTTGAACTGCTAAGTAGTATGAAGAAGGAGGGAAAGATCATGGTGAGAGGAAGAAAACAACTTTTCTCAAAACAGATAACAAAAATGAGGAAAAGTAATAAAATGCCATAAATTGCAGCTGATCAGGAGCCCTAAGACCTATGTAGGCAAAACAATGAAAATCTTGCAAGAAAATGCAAAGCCACAAAGAGGTGGCTTAAAAATATAAAAAGCCAGATATCAAATAATGACTAGATAGATCACTGGATAAATAATGGGGTATAAACAGTGATAAAAGCAAGGCAGCTGATAAGTCTACCTTTAATTTTCTTCAGTATTTATTGAAGAAGACATAAGGAAGAAAAATCTATTTCTGAATTATTCTTTAAAGCATACAAATGACTAACAGTAAATCAAATTCATCATCAAACAAGATGCTTCCAAACTAATATATAAAATGTTAAATAGTCACGGAGTCCCAAAGTATTCTCTGCATTTTAAAAGAATTTAAGTATACAATTATAAGACTGCAGGGAAGAACTTACTGGCTGACAGTCACATGAGGGGAGTGACCTCCTATAAGCTCAAGGAGGATGGAGTCCAGATCTGTGTCCTTCATCGACAACATTTACCCAGCCCCTTGCTTAACTCCTGGCATACTTAAGCACTCGATAAATGTTTGCTAAACAAAATGAACAAAAACATGCCATCAATATAAGTCCCATCTATTCAAGAGAAGGGCTCTAGCTGTGAATTTCAAATCGGCAAAACCAGCAAATCTCCAATAGAGGACAGGATCAGAAGATAAATCAGCATGAATAACCTTCTGAAGAAAAGACAACATGGCTTCTAAAAGAGGAAATCATACCACAAGAGTCTACTCAAATTTCCTGAGGAGAAATTAGTATGTGGGCTTTTATAAAGGTTTTGATTAGATTCTAAATAAAAGACAGTTTTTAGAAAAATACCCGAGTCACCACAAAATTGGGAATATTTACCATAGATGGGGTATAATTTAGACAGAAAATTATGGGTAGATGCAAAGGCACTTCCCCAATTTAAGAAATATAAGCAGAAGATTGATCTTAGGTAATGTTTTGAAAGTTTATTTTTCAAAACATTTTATATTTAACATTTTAATGAACTACATAAAAAATATACAGAGAATTCCCCATTTTGCAGATGGAATGATGAGCTTCCTGATAGTGGAAAAAATAAAGGACCTAGGAGGTGGAAAGGATTTTTAAGTGTATAAAATGAGAAACATTTGCAAAAACTAGGGTTTTTTTCAGCTTAGAGAATACTTTGGCAAGCATGAAAGTTGTCTAAATATCTGAAGGACTGTCCAGCAAAAGAGAAACTAGAGTTGCTCTAGGCTGTTCCTGTGTAGACAAACTAGGCCCAAAGTGGAAACTACAAAGAGTCACATTTCAACTCAACATGTTAAGCTTTCTAACCACCAGAACTAACTAAAAAGGTGATTCTTACCCTGAATTATCTCTAAGATCCACTGAGATACAAGAGGCTAAAATACAGCAGTCAGGAAAATGACAGGTGTTACAGCATGGACAAATGAAAAGCAAGGGATTTACAGGAACAAATCTAAGTTGCACCTAAAGGATTTATAGCTTCCAGTCAAAAAAGAAATTTCTGAATAATTATAGAATGTTCCCTAAGGACGATGTGATGTTCTATGTGCAAAAAAAAAAGGGGGGGGGGAGTTGCAAATTCTATTGGCAACAATGAAAAAGACCATAAATAGAATATATTTTCCTATCCTAACAAATCATAACTTAGCTATTTCTGAAATGCAGTTCCGATTGGTTACAATAAATCCAGAAAGGCAAAGCAATGATGACAAAGACCCAGAGAAGTGTAAATGGGATGACTAAGAGGGCAAAGGAGGTTTCACTGGAGCTTACATTTTAAAAGCAATCATTTTCAACTGAGAAACATGAAAGCCAAGAGACTCTATGATCAAAATCAGAAAATATCAATATGGTAAATACTAACTTACCAAATCTCATATTAAGCTTTTAAACTGAAGTCTTTCTTTCTACAACAGATAAAAAAGAAACTTGTGGAATGTGATATGACCAAGAGGTACTTAAGGTTAAGAGTACTCAAGAAGTGCATAAATTTATGTATATTAAGTCCTTTCTGGGGTCCTACAGGATAGAAGTGTTGTCTAAGGCGATGTCTAAAGCAAGGACTTAAATTCCTGAGATTAACATCTTAGGAGATAACAATGCCTCACCTTCAAATATCTCTTGGTATCAATGGAAACAATTGGGTGACAGCCTCCCTCCCTCTCTAATAGACTCAGTAAGGCTTACCGGCATAAATCCTTTCATTATTTTATTTCGTATGTATATGTGTATAATGTGTATATATATACATATATTCTTTAGTTTTTATACACTTAGAATCTTCCTTATATAGCTCTGTATGCTGAACTTTTCATTTATCATATAATCAACATTCTGACATTAAAAACTCTTCAAAAATATTGTTTTATGGCTGTATAATCATTCACTCTTAAATATGCCATAATTTACCCATTTGCTGCTCATATAAGTTTATTCTCAATTCTCACTAGTATAAATAATGTTTCAATGAATATTTTTGTTCACAAATATTCCTATATATTTGTTTTTCCTCCTTAAAAATTTCTAGAAGTGAAATTATAGAGTTAAAGAACATCTCTAGGTTTTTTGATATATGTTGCCAAAATATCTTTCAGAAAAATTGGGCCTAATGCACAGTTCCAATAGCAGTTTTGGAGACTGTCGCCTCAGTACCTTCAACAACATACATAAATTGCCAATTTGATAGGTTAAAAAATAGTATTTCATTTTAATGTGCATTCCTTTGATTCCTTATCAGAATAAAAATGTTTCTCATAATGCCTCTTGGTCATTTGTATTTCTTCTTTGTGAAGTCTATCATATTCTTTGTCAGTAAGGCTTTTATTTTCTTTTGGCTCTAACAAAGTTTGAAAGTCAGTTAGTCACAAATCAGTAACTTCGGCTCCCCCTGCTGGCCAAAAATTACTACCATGTTGAAGACCTAGATAAAAATAATCAGGCTACAATTACAAACTTGTCCATTTTCCGGGCTGTTGCTACAAACATAATTTATATGCAATGATAAAAGATAAAATGTTATGTGTCTAAACTCATACTTAACAACTCATACTTAACAGAGCTGTGATAGAGAAGGAGAGAGGGAACACTTGATCACTAACGTATAAGAACTAATGTCACAACGAATTCTAAAACTACCATCAGTTCACTGCCAAATATAACTACCTGGTTGGAATATCACAAGTCTAAGTAATACGCATTTTCCTATATTTTATTCTAATAATGTGAAACATTCTAGTTACCAGATGACACTGGGTTATCAGCAAACTGGTTCCCAGTTAAGAAAACAAAACCACCTGTGCCCTTCATCATTCAATGGAAGATTATTTTAAAAATGACAACAACAAAAACCTCTTTGTAATTCTATTCCAAAGATACAGAACTGCTTACACGGAACAGACTGGATTTCACAGTTCCAAAGGGTAAGGCCAGGACTGGCAAATGAATGGGACTAATTCAGCTTTTCCACTCATAGCCTCATAAGGATGCACTCCACAGGTCAGGCAATGCAGACCTCAGACCATTCATTAAACACAGATTTACTAAGTGCCATCGCATAGAAAGCAGTGATGGCAAAAGACAAGACACTGCCCCTCCTCTCAAAGAACATAGAGACTAGCTGGATAAAGAAGAAAACCTGTGATTACACACACTCAAAGGCCATGCCTGGGTACATACAAAGCTCTCAGTGTCAACTACTGTTGTTACTGTTATCATGATCACTGTTAGTTTCTAGAACAGGGCAGAGGCCATTTTAAAAAGGTAACTGCATGTGTGAAGGCCCAGAGGCAGAAGGGCAACAAGGTACATAGAACTTCAAGCAGTTCAGCACCGCTGAGTGCAGAGTGCTCGGGCAGAAGTAGAGAAGATGATCTGGCAGGGGCCAGATGACCAAGGGCCTCAGTACTTGGCAAAGGCATTTGACCTTTACCTTGACTACCAGAAGGCATGTAATCACATGATGAGATCTGCATTTTACAAGGGTCACTTTAACAGCAACTTGGAAGGCAGTCAAGGAGAATGATCAAAAGGAGACTGAAGGTCATGAGGGCAAAGGGTGACAAAGGTCTGAACTCAGAAGGGAGAAGGGGTGACTAGGGAAACACTATGAGCTAAGATCTTAAGAACATGGTAACCAATGTGCCACAGGATGGAATTAAGAGACTGGGTGGGTAATGGTACCACTCACTGGGACATGAAGATCAGAAAAGGTTGGACTTGGGGAAGTAGATAGTGAGGTCATTTTGAAATGAACAAGGGACATCCAAGTTAGAGCTGGAAAAAACACATTTGCAGGTCATCAGTAGTATATGGATGGCAAGTGAGACACAAATTCATCTAAGATGTCTCCC
>NW_006434832.1:2274166-2282022 GCF_000325575.1 Pteropus alecto
GACCTGAAAGAGGAAAAAAACTTTGCAAAGAAAACTGAGAAAGAGCAACCAGGGATAACAATGATATAAAGAGCCAGCACTGACATCATCTGTACTTTACTGTGTGCCAGGCATTCTTCTATGTGCTTTTTATGTATTAACTCATTTCCTCCTCACAACAGTCCTATAAGGTAGGTGTTATTGTATTATTTTATTATTTTTCTCATTTTTCAGATGAGGTAACTGAGGCCACATTACTTTTGCAAGGTCACACAGTAAGTGGCAGAGCTGGAATTTGAATCTGAGTCTGGTTCCAGATCCCACGTTCTATAATGGCTCTCAGAAATGGAGACAAGAGGCCAAAAGGGACCACCACCCTCATAGCCAGAGGGAATGGTCCACGGTGTCAGAATTACAAAAAGGCCTCGGAAGGACAGAAAGAAATCCTCTGAATCTAGCAATGGGGATGACTCCATATGGGCAGTTTCAGTGGCAACCACAGGTAGAAGCTAGACAGGGACCAGTGGGTGCAGTTTAAGGGTTCTGTATTCTTAAAAAGTGAAAGACTTGAGTGTGATTATAAGCTAAGGGACGAGAGCCAGCAGAGAATGGGAGGTTGAAAATTGGTTGGGGAAAGAGACAACTGAGGATCAAAGGTTCTTACAAGGAGAAAGAGACTAGAGACTAGCTCAAGAGACTAGAGGGGTGGGCCCAGTATGGGAAGAGACAAAGACAATGACAGGGATGGGCCTAGGAAGACAGTCTTCCCTGACAGGCTGTGTGTGCTCTGTGACCTAAGAGGTAAAGACACTGGGGGAGGGGAGACCCTTTATAAACAAGGAAAGTGTTTAACTTCTGAAGAGGCCCCCACAGTAAGATGCTTTAGAATTATTTTTTTTTTATTTGATTCTTTTGCCCCTGTTTTCACTCTCATCCAGCTGTCTCACTTATGAAATTATGATCTAGGTTGCAAACATTTCACAAGATGATTTCTAAGCAAGAAAAAAACCTAGCCAAAACTAAAGTCACTAGACTGTTCAAAATAAAAAGATAATTTAAAAATACATATTTTCCAATTTCTTCAAATCAAGTACCTGAATATATTCTCTGAGCTTCCAGAACTTACTATGGTTACTCCCTTTGTCCTCTGGAGCAAACCAGACACAATGCCCAGAGCTGCTCTCTTGCCCACTATCTAACTTCTTTTCCTCACTCCAGCCCCAACCACTGGTGCTCTGCACCCTCTCTGAGTCAGCACCCGGACTAGTCCAATGGCCCTTCCTCCCACAGTCCAAACAATACCCAATATTATGAACTCCTTCACTTCAGGACAGGGAGATAGGAATTTGGGACCTAGCCTCTGATGACAAGTGACAAAGCAATTTCATAACATGTATTTTAACTAGAGCAGCTCCAGACCACTGTAAAAATCTGATGAAAGCAATGGACCCTTCCTTTCCATAAAATGCACATGGAAAAACCACATCATTTTGTATCAAGCTGCCAAAAACTGTCTTTCTTCATGTATTTTATCCATAGAAAAGTCCCTCCTGCCATCAGTAAAGACCTATTTACTCTTCCTTGGCAAATAATTTACACAAGCTTAGTTTGCTGGTATCCTAGCCTACCACAGAAAGCACTACCACAGAAAGAGCTGCTGGAGGCTGAAACTAGAACAGTAACAACCTGATACTAAGGTAGGCGATCATGAAAATAAATAACAGACAAAAGAACATAAAGAATAGCCCAAGAATAAGTAATATGTACATATAATAGTCCACTAATACAGTACATTTTATGGTCTCCAGAGACACATTAGATTTCAGCACAATACAGTAACTGATAGGCATAGTGAGGATCTTCAATCATTTTGGATTATTATTAAAAGACAAAATTTTGTTCAGGGTGCTTTCTTTAAGGAGGCAGAGAAACACGAGATACCCTTTAGAAAGATTTGCGACTAAATAACTTTTTAAAGTCTTACCACTAGAAGTTTCAGGAAAGGACACCATCAAACAAAGGTACATACATGCCAGTGGTGAAGGGTCAGGTTTAAAAACAAAACAGAAAGATCAGTAGCAGCCAGATCTTCAGGCTGGCTATGTTTAAAGTTTGAATATAGTCTATGTTTAAAAGTTTGAATTTTACCCTAAAAGCAAAGAGGAGAGGGAACAGAAGCAGAGGGCTGGCTAAATCAGTCAGGCCAGAGGAAGAACTTCCTTACAGATTTGCTATTTCTGGGGTGACCCATACTGTCTACACCAAAAATGACAGTTTTAAGCCAAATGTTGGAAGATAACTATGCCACCTTTTTCAAACATGGCATCTAATTGGATATAAAACATCTCTTTATTCACAGAAGGAAGGGAGTGTTAATTCCACATTATTGGGTATCCTTACCTCCCAAACCTCCAGAGACAGATAGCTGGGCCTAATTCTTACAGATTAAGGAAAGCCAAAGGTCCATCAATTTCTACAAAGGATAATAGAGAGCAAGACTGTAATCTTGACCCTAATTTTTTAATCAGAATTTTACTGATACCAAAAAAAGAATAACTTTACCTTCTAAAGTTTCAATTTTATATAAATCTAAAGTTTCAAAGATAAAAATCTATACATAGTAAAGATAAATGCATGAGAAACCTAAAGAAATAATCTACTTCTTTAAATCATGTTACCAATTTGCACCAAAATTTTCATCTCCTAGGTATCAGTATTGAGGGTCTGCCACCATGATGAATGACACCAATCTTTGGTACTGACAAGGTTACTGGACGTTATGAGTTGAATAGCTCCCCACCACCACCACAAGAAAAAAAAGGTACTTTGGAATCCTAAACCCCAGTACCTCAGGACGTAACTTTAGTTGGAAATAGGGTCTTTACAGAGGTAATCAAGTTAGAATGAGATTTAGGGTGTGCCCTAATCTGACTATAGTCCTTTTAAAAAGGGGGATTTTTGAACATCACACGTGCACAGGGAGAACTCTAAGTAGAGACTGGAGTTATGCAGCCACAAGCCACGCAACTACCAGAAGCTACAAGGGAGGCCTGGAGTGATCCTGCCTTCAGAGGGAGGGTGGCCCTGCCCCCAGGCTTCTGTTGTTTAAGACAATAAATTTCAGTTTTTTAATTCTCAGTTTGTGGCACTTTGTTATGGCAGCCCTAGCAAACAAATGTCATGAAGAAAATTATCAGCTCGTGTTTAGTGAGCACATACCAAGCGTTACTGTAAGCAGCTGGTGCCAGCAAACTCATTTAGTCCTTACAAAGTCCACGCTAGGAGCTAGGTGCTATAATTACAGCCTTTTTATAAATGAGGACACTAAGGCTCAAAGAGGTGAAGGAGCTTGCCTGACATCCGCCGGAGCCCCCACTCTTATTACCAGGCTATAAGAAACCATTATTAATAGTAATTATTATAAGAACAGTGGTGGTTCACTACGCCAGACACTAGGTCCTTTACAGATATAATATATACAACAATCCTCTAAAATAAATGCTAATATTATTTCTAGTACAAAGGAGGACCTTGAATTTGAGACAGATTAAGAAGCTGCCCAAGATCACAACCAAGAACAGAGTAGTGTATTTAATTGCCAACTTGAAGTAATAAACAATAAAAATCTTTTTATACTAAAATTTTAAGAGCAAGTGAAATTTTTTAATGCCTGACCTTGCAATTCAATTCTAGAAATATACAAATATAAATTCAAAATTCAAGATCACAGGAGAATGTATCCTAGGTTACAGTACCCATTGTGTATACATCCCTTAAACCATTGCTCAAGGGCTATCTGCTCTCAGATGTGGCCCCTCAGTGTTCCTCTCACCTCCAAAGATGAAAAGATTTAAGAATCGAGATATTGTTTTTTAAGTTTTTTAAAATTTTGTATTTAATTTTTTTGATTTTGATACAAACACCGGAAATATAAGAAAATAATACAGTGAGATGTCTCCTTCCTACAATGTGCTATACCTGCCAGGTCCTCAGAATTAACAGGTAACCAATGTCACCATTTTCTTTATTCTTCTAAAGTTTTTTTTTTATGTATATACAAGTCAATACAAATTTTCTTTTCTCCATTTCTTTTTCAAAAACACAAAGGGTATGATACCATACACCCTGTTCTGCAGCTTGCTTTTATCACTTAACTGTATATCTTGGAGCTCTTTCCACATCATATTGAATTATATTCTAATTCTGTCCTTGCTTGTCAAGAATATTTTTTACTGCTTTCATCATAGTTCGGTCCAGCACACAGGGCAACCCACTGTACATAAGAGACAACTGACGGTGGCACCACATCACACACCACAGATCACCTATCTCCTCTCGGCCTCATCTTCGCTTTGCTCTTTTCCCTAACTCACCCAATTCTCCTCCTCCCTATACCTCTCCCATCTCACCCATGCCCTAGCCCCAATAACTGGATCTAGAAACCACAAACATCATTGATATTGCTTAGGCATGGCTAGCAATAAAAAAACTGTAGACCCTTGGTAGAAAGAGGTAAATACCTTCCATGGGAACTTAACTAATTAACAAGAGTGCCTTCAACCGAAGAGTTTCTGTTCGAAGTTATTTTTCCTTTGTTACTTAGGTTTTCTTTGGTACTTTAGCTTGTGAAAAGGGTGAGTACTGGCACTATTTTCTATAAGCATGGAAACAAGCACAGGTCTCAGGTTGAAGTAATGCCTGATAGAACTAGAGTTCGTTCTAAAATGAGATAATCAGAAACAAGGCATAAGAATTATAGAAAATGAACATTTTGGCTCCGAAGTATACATTTTAATTAGGCTACCTTTTCTTTTTACTTAAAAATAAACAGCTGTAACCTGAAAATATATCTCAGAAACATTTTAAGAAACTGTATCTCAGAAACAACTGAAAAAGAGAATAAAGTTCTCTCTCCCTTTTTATTTTCCATCCTGCAAATTCAATGTTATCTAACTCTTCCCTTGAAAAAAGTAACTTCCCTCTGCCCGGATCAAACACTATAATTTTTAAGTTTTTCTTTAAGTAATAAAAGGAGGAAAGTGTTAGCAAATAAAAAATCTGCTCATATTCAGAAGAGATCTCCAACTGATCAAAAAACTGGTAGGAAACATAAAACGAAGGCAGCCACATAACTACGTCAAGTAGTTAACAGGTGGTAGGTAACTCATGTAGAGAGCACTGACTTCCATTCTGCACTCCTGCCAGGCCAGAGGTCTTTGGTACAACTTCAGGGGTTACTGTGGAGCTGCAGTTGACCTTTGAACAATATGAGTTTGAGACTGTGCAGATTTTTTTCAATAAATACTGTAAATGTACTCTCTTAAGATTTTCTTAATAAATTTCCTCCAGCTTACTTTATTGTTTAGAACATATATATAACATACAAAATACAATGTTAATCAACTGTTTATGTTATCAGTAAGATGGTAAACAATAGGCCATTATTAAAGTTTTGGGGGAATAAAGTTATTTGTGATTTTTCAACTGTGTGCGTGGTCACGGTTGTTCAAGGGTCAACTGTATATTCTAAAACCCCAGGTTCGAAGATTTAAAGGTAAAATCTTAAACATCATATATATATTAAAAAGCAGGCTTGTATGTACCTAATACATTGATTAAAACCAAGGTGACTGTAAAATGAAATCCAATATATTGATCCCAATTTCTTTGGGTTTCTAGGAAACCAGTACCCGCTAATATCCCCTTACCTGCTTCCTATAACAGAGGTCACCAGGTCACAGTACTAAATCCTCAGTACCCATGAGAAACTCTTGTACAAGATCCTCTAAGTCCTAAGGGTTCAGGACTTCTGGCTGGGTTCCCCATAAAACCCCTTCAAGACTACAGGGAAAATGGCTGGAAAAACTGTCACTTGGACTTCCTTTACACTAATATAAGCACTCATCCAATAATAGCAGCTGGAACATAAATGAAAGTGAGAACTCAGTCTACATTTAGCTAAAGAATTCCAACAGTACAAATATTTAGGTTACAGATTGCATTATTCTCTGATTTGTTTGTTGTATTAATTTGGAATTCCACAGGACATATTACCACCCAACGATCTTAACTACACTAATATCTACCTCCAAGGAAGGCAAACTGTGCCCCCTGGTGAAGTTAGAGGAGGGCTTCCATCACTCCTTATCTTTCTCTCTCCATCTTTCCTCCAAATTTTCTCCCTATATATGTCTTAAGCTTTGCCCTCTGCTTAGTTGTAATGGAGTGTCCTTTGGCCATCTATGTACAAGAGAGTGGAAGGAACCAAGAGATTGGAGATCCACCACATCAACATGAGCTTTTTCATCTAAAGGTCACCTGTCCACATTGCTCAAAAGAGGTTTTCCTATGAGATGAAACTTGGCACAAAGTGCTACCTGTTGAGAAAAATAGTATAAATTCCTACAAAGCTGACTAGGAAGCAGGAGAACTCTCCAACAAAATTGTACACAGAAAACAACAGGTCTTAAAATGTACTAATATCCTACATGAAGTTTCAGAGTAAACAAATGGTTAATGACACATCTTTTGTAACACATGAATCAGCTACAGATTTGCAAGAGTGGGACACACCCTACTACCTATGACTCTAAAGTACCTGTTTGAAAGTGGACCTGGATGTCTGAATTGCCAATCCATCCTACTGAGATAGGAACAGAACTGTACAACTATACGGGTTGTCATAATTTAAAGTTAAAAAATTAACATATCATCATAATGGAAGTTAATTTGAGAACTTCACTAATATTTTAACACCAAAAATCAAGACCAGTAGCAAGACAAAGTAATCGATCAGTCCTAGGAAGCAAACACAATAGTTCTTGAGGGGAAAAAAGTGTCAGGTAAGAGAGCAGAAGAATTGCAAATTCGATAATTAGAATATTCTCAATTCAAAAAAAAAAAAGAAATGAGGCTTTTAATTTAAAAAAGAATCTTACCTTAAGAGGCATCCAAATAGCATTCATAGTGTCAGGAATAGTTCAGACAATACTCAGAAATGAGCAAGAAAGAGGTCTTAGTAATCCCTCAGTCACCAAGTATGAGCAGGTAGGAAAATTTTTTGTTTCAACAAGGTATCTGAAAGAGAGGACTTTCATTTAGACTGAAAAATAATCAAGAATAAGCAAATAGTTTAAGCTATCTGGACGGATATTTGAAGTACTATTTGCTTCACCATTTTAAAAAGATGTACAAAACACAGTCCCCTTTGGAAAGGGGCAAATGTATGTATATATAGAAATGTATTTTACATAAAAAGTGGATTAAATGTGTAATATATATTTTATATAAAATTGCTTATCAGATAGTGAGAAAAACAAAATCCCAGGTAGAAAAAGGATTCTCCAGGGTACCTCATAAACATTACTGAAAAGTGATTTAATTGACCAACTAAAAAAGATCCTTGTCATGTTTTAATTCTACTTAATAAAAACCTCTCTGATCATTCTCATTGTCCTAAATTTTATTAAGTTGAAGTTTCAGAATTTACGCTACATGAAAAATAAAATCTATTCTGGACTGAAGTGCTACAAGCAAATAAAAGACCCTTCTTTCCTAGAGATCTTTAAAAGCAGACCAAACAACTTAATTTTGAGGACGAAGGCAAGTTTGCCTAGAGGCAGGAGGATAGATTAAATGACCTCTCCGTAGGATCCTTGTTCAAGTCTTAGGCCTGAATGAAAATTCCAGCTTAACCAGTTACTGCTTCGCTTAAAATGGAGGCTTGCCCGAGTAGGGACAAAAATAACAGCACCCACCTCTGTACAATAAATTTAAAAAATAATAATAAAGACAATACCCTCATTTTTTAAAGAAAGATTAAAAATAAAAACCTCTAGAGTAGATTTGTTACTGCTATGCGTTTGTCACTTCGGCTT
>NW_006434832.1:2282523-2313181 GCF_000325575.1 Pteropus alecto
CGTCCCTGCTCCCCCAGCCCTGCCGCTTCCAGGGCCCTCGGCGGCGCCCGCTCCCCGGGCCCTTCGGCCCCCGCCTCCCGACCGCCACCCCCTCGAACTCCCGCGGACGGGGGCGTCTCCCCTTCCCCACCATCACCCCTACCGACTCGAGCCCCAACCCCCCGCGGCACCAGTGCCAACGGCGGCTCCCCCGGCCCCGGACCTACCTGCACAGCTCAACCAAGCCTAGAAGTGGAGGCGGGGAATCTTCCGCCCTCCTCTGTCTCTCATTGGCCCTTCCGGGACTCATCATGAGCGCCATTGGCTGGTGGCTGATGTCCGTCAGAGCGGTGGGGCGGGACAGGAGCGGGAGAGGGATGCTGGTGCCTCGGCGTCTCTGTCTCTGTGTATCTCGCTGTCTCTGTCTCGGCTCTTGGAAACGAGAGACATTTGGACAAGAGGACTGGAAGGGGGTCCGAGGTGGGAAGGATAGAAATAGGAATCCTGGCAGAGCTTCCAACAAGTCGGCCACTCCGAACCCCCTACCTAAGTCCCCTTTGGATCCTCTTCTCCATCACCCCCAACCCCGGCCCCTCACCACTGTAGGTTCTTCATCCAGGAAGCAACGTGATGAAATCTCAAGGCCGGAAGGCCATAGGGGAGATTTCATATATGTATATAAAATACACACACACAGATCCTTATATATAAAGTCAACCAGATATAAGGTCACAAGAGCCTGGAAAGGAAAAGGGCACACATCTTACAAACAGGGAAGGACTTGAGATATAGCCAATATAAGAAGGAATCAAAATGACTCAAAGTGCTAGTAACAGTGATTTCCTCCTGGGCGGGTAACTGAGTGCCTAGGGGACCAGGTGGGAGGAAGACTTACATTTCACTGCATATCCTTTTGAATCTTTTGATTTTTGTACCATTCACAAAGATTCCAGTTTGTTTGTTTGTTTTTAATTGATTTAAATTTTAAAATAATTCTAAGGTCAGAAATCCAGGGAGTCAGACAAGATGATTGTCCAGGCAAAGTGGAACAATGTACAGATTTAGAGAGAAATCTTAATTTTTAATATGTTCAGTTCCAGATACCAGTGGTAAAACCAAATGGAGGTGTCCCAGAGAAAACTGGAGTTATGGAACTTGGGAGAGAGTGGACAATCTGGACTAGGGGAGATTTGGGGGTCTCCACCTAAATATGTTGATTGATAACATGCTAAAGGATAAGCTCCCCATAAAAGTGTAAAAAGACACCCACAGAGGATGAAATGAAACAAAGAGGGGCAGCGAGGTAAGAAAAACAATATTGAAGAGGCATGAAAGCTAAGGAAAGGAGGAAGAGTCTCTGGAAAAATAGAATAATAAAACTATGAGAACCTCACTGGTCTTGAGACTCTCTTCAGGGACCCTCTTTTGGCTCATTCAATAAGAATGAAAGTGAACAATAAATCATATCAAAGATGAAAAAAATAAGAATGAAAGCCAAGAAAATGTCCATAAATCAGAATTATTAACTTTTCCACACCATGAATCCCTTGGCAAGTCTGTGACGCATATGGATCTCTTCTCAGAATGTTTTTAAATGTGTAACAAACATACATGATATAGTAATGTCTGGGCTTTATATTAACATATTAAGTAATAAGATCTAATGGCAGGCTTAATGACCATCCTAATTTGGAGGTAGTAAATAAGTATAAGTAATATTTTAATATGGTGACAAGATCACAGGCACTGCCAATGCTACTTGGTTTGTTGTCTCCAATCATAACTGAAGGAAATGCTAATTTTCTGTTACACTTTAGCAAAAATAAAGGCATATAACTTTATTAGACCATAGGTTAAGGAACCCTACCCTAAAGAAAGCATCCTTCCCACCCTCCACACACCCACACCAGGCTGTGACCTTGCTCTTCACCTGTTATATCTGTCTCTCTCTTCCCCTTCCCCACGTGCTCCAAACACTCTCTGGTTCCTAGTGCTGCCTGCAGGTTTCTGATGTGCCTATGACAATGGGGGATTGTGAGTGAGGGTTAGAAGAAAAATATATACATTTTGTCTTTCTTCAAAGAATGGGGGATTAAGAGTGAGGGTTAGAAGAAAAATATATACATTTTGTCTTTCTTCAACGAAAAAAGAGAAAGCTATGCGATATATTGCATCTGAGAAGATGGAGAAAAGGAACCCAGAATGAGGTATCATTCATTCCCAGGAGGAAAACAAATTGTAAAAAGAAAACGTCTTTATTAATTAAGAAAGTATCTTGTCCGAGTTTATCAATTTTGCTTAAATCAGCCCTAGAAAACATCTTTAATTCAGCACCCAATTTCATGCATCTGTCAAATGGGATGAAACATACTACCTACCTCCTCCCCTTAGGGTTTTTTGTGAGGATTAAGTTAGTTAATATATATATATAATGGATTTAAAACAGTGTCTGATATAGGCTGAGTACTCAATTTTTAACTATCATTATTATTATATTTGGCATCTTATATTCCAGAGCATTTTGTGAAAATTTCTGGCATGATTATTTGTATTAATGACATATATGATATCAAATTAAGAGTAATAAATTAGTTAATCCAAAATACTTTTCATTTAAATGCTTCAAAATTAGAATATTCCACTGCTTCCTGTTACATTTTCATTCCTCTAGAGGGGGTTGGAAGAACATGAGTGCCTCTTTTAAAGAGGTTTTAAACTTGGACAAAAAAATTTGCTACTCAAATTACAAAGGGTTAATTTCCATAATGCTGTATATAAAGACCTCCTGCAAATCAATAAATAAAGACCAGCAGTTCTCATACACTGCTGCTGGGAGTGTAAACTGGCAAAGCCACTTTGGAATATACTTTGATATAATCTGATAAAATTAAAGATATCCATTCTTTATGTCCCAGCAGTCCCACTGCTGGATACTGGAAATGCAGAATTTGAAGTGTCAAGATCACTGTACAAAAATATTCATAGCAGCATTATACCTCAGTGCTCCAGACTGGAAACATCTCAAATGTTACCAAGTGTAAAATGGTTAAGTTGTGGTATAGTCGAACAATGAAAATTAATAAACTATGGTTATGTTCAACAACATCAATCAATATTTATGAAAGTAACTGAACACACAAAAAAGCAAGATACAAAAAATATATATAGCACGATTCCATATAAAATTTAAAAGCAGGCAAAACTAAACAATATTGCTTAGGGATGTATAAATAGGTGGTAAAATTATAAAGAAAAGGAAGGAAGCAGACACCATAAAAGTCAGGCCAGCTAACTGGGCAGTAGGAGTTTTTTTTGATGGGGGATGGAGGGGGTTGTTAGAAACAGGCAATGTTCCACTTTTTGATCAGGTGATGAGTATATAAGAATTTGCTCTATAAGTATTTATCAAAATATACAAAAATTACATATTTTTATATGTATATTTCACAATAAAAATATTTTCAAAAACAGCATCTCTGTAGAAAAATGGACAATAAGACAGAAATTGTACAAAAAGAGGAATAGGAATGGCTCTTAAATGAATGAAAAGATGTTCAGCTTCACTAAAAGACATGCATTTAAAGCTCCACTGAGATACTATTTTCATTTAATGGATCATGAAGATAAACAACATATTGTGTTGGCAATGGAGAGGGGAAATAGCCATTTTTTTTTTTACATCATTCATGAAAATATAAGTTGTTGCAATATCTGAAGAGGGCAATTAGGCCATCAAAATTATAAATGCAAATACGCCATTCATTCAGCCATTCTGTCTCTAGAAATTTATACATTCATTCTCTAAACATTTATTGAGCACCTACTATATAGCAGGCACTGGTTTATACTATAGAATTTTTCTTACTGATATATTCTCTGAAAATCCTGGAAATAGGAGGGTGTTTATATCATTATTATCAGAGAGTTAGTCGCTCATGAGGAAGAAGCCTTGAATCTCAACCAGAAAATATAAGATTATATCAGAGCACATCAAATAAAATGAAAAAAGCATAATAAAGAGTTCTCCTACATCCAAATTTTGAAATAACCTGTATATACAGGATTATTGGTTTGTTTGTTTTTTAAAAAAACATTTGTTTATTTATTTTAATTAGTTTCAAGTATACAATACATTGGTTAGACATCTATGTAGTTCATAAAACCATCCCCCCAGTTGCTCCCTCTCACCTCTGACTCTACACCTAGCCAACATATTAATGTCAACTGCATTCCCTATGCGGTGCTCTCCATCCCTGTGCCATCCATCAGCTACTAATTTGAACTTCTTTAACCCTTCACCCCATTCTCCCAGCCGCACAACTACCCCTATCTGTCATCAAATTGTCCACTATATTTGTGAGTCTGTTTTTGATTAGTTTGTTCTTTTTATTCCTTAGATTCCACATATAAGTGAAATCAGAGTATTTATCTTTCTCTCTCTGACTTAAATATCTTGTAGGTCCATCAAGGAAATATCTTTTTCATCCCCTTTCTTTTAGTCTGTGTGTGTCTTTTAATCTGAAGTGAGTCTCTTGTAGGCAGCATATGTAGGGGGCTTGTTTTCTTATCCATTCAGCCACTCTATCTTGTAGTTGGAGCACTTAATTCTTTTCCATTTGAGGTACTTATTGATAGGAATGTAGTTGTTACCATTCTTTATTCCTGTTTTTGATACATTTTTTTTCTTCTCAAAGAAGTCCCTCTAACATTTCCTGTAATACTAGCTTGGTGGCAATAAATTCTTTTAGCTTATTTTTGTCTGGGAAGCTCTTTATCTGTCCTTCAACTCTAAATGATAGCTTTGCTGGATAAAGTATTCTTGGTTGCAGATCCTGGGTCTTCACGTTGAATATTTTGTGCCAAGTCCTTCTGTCCTGCATGGTTTCTTTTAAGAAATCAGCTGCCAGTCTTATGGGTGCTTCCTTGTAGGTAACTATCTGCTTTTCTCTTGCTGCTTTGTATTTAACCTTTGGCATTTTAATTATGATGTGTCTTGGTGTGGGGCTCTTTAGATTCCTAGTTTTGGGGATTCTCTGAGCTTCCTGGGGTTGTATGTCTATTTCCTTCACCAGGTTAGGAAAGTTTTCCGTCATTATTTCTTCAGATAGCTGTTTAACATCTTGTTTTCCTTCCAGTATGCCAATGAGATGAAAATTTTGACTTTTAATAGGATCCCATAGGCTCCTTAAATTGCTTTTATAGTCTTGGCTTTTTTTTCCTTGCCATTCTGATTGAGTGTCTTTGGCTTTCTCATCCTCTAGACAGGTCATTTGATCCTTTTCTTTATTCACTTTGTTTATTCCTTTGTTTATTCCTTTTAATATACTTCTCATCTCGGATAATGTGTTCTTCATTTCAGATTGGTTCCTTTTTATAATTTCCATTTCCATGTTTATGTTTTTTATCTTTTTGTTGAAGTTCTCACTGAATTTATCTACACTTCCCAAAAGTTCATTGAGCATCTTTATAACCAGTGTTTTGAACTCTGCGTCTGTTAGATTGCTTGACTCCATTATTTCTGGATCTCTGTTCTGTTCTCTCATATGGTTTCTGTTTCTTTATCTTCCCATTTTGGCTGCCTTTCCATGTCTATATATGTACTAAGCAAAGCTCCTAAGTCTCCTGGTCTTATTGGTGTGGATTTGTGTAGTAGGTGTCCAGTGACACAGTCCTGAGAGGGGTTCAGCTGCAGGCCAAATTTAGCCCAAGCCTCTACCCTTCCATGGCCACCTGTGAAGATTCAGCAAGCAATCCACAGATACTGTGCTTATAGTTGCCTCAAAAGGCCACACCAGAATCCGAGACCAGTTGCCACCAGCGTGAGTCTAGGCGCTGCTCAGCAAGGAGCACTTGACTTGCCGAGGATATACCTGGATGTGGCTTGGGTGGGACTGTGAGTTGGGGGAGGCAGGGTTTCATGGAATCCTCCAGGTGGAGCGACCTCTGTTATCCAGTTTGATGACGTCACAGCTATGGAGGTGCTGCGTCCACCCACTGGTAGCGGGGAGGGCTCAACAGGGAACAATGGATACCGCTGGCACTTCTGTACAGAGCGAGGTCTCGCCTGGGCCTTCACTCTGAAAATGTCTCCCTGTAAGTCTCTGGTGCCCCCTGCGCACAGCTGAATCAGCACTGATGTTCAGAGCAAGCTGGTCTGTCATTGCGAAAGCCGCTCGCAGACACGGCCCCTTTAAGAGGCATCTGCCGCTTCCGCAGCCTCTGTCTCACTCAGTGGCTCAGGATTGGGCACCCTTGTGTCCTCACCCTGTCCTATCTTCTGCCATTGCAGGGTAATTTGTTGGATTTCTCCCTAGTTGTATGGCTTGTTCATCTAGATCCCAGGCGATTTTTCCTTGCTGCTGCTCCTCGTTTCTGTCACAACTTTGATTTGGTCACCAGAGGGATGAATGGAGCCTCTATCATCTACGCCATTTTTCCCCTCTTCTGGTTTGTTTGGTTTTAATAAACATTGTTTGTAATAGCAAAAGATGAAGAAAATAAAACTTAAATACACTTCATTATAGGACTAGTTAAATAACTTATGATTTGACTCCTGCTCTTTTACCAGGACTAGTTTTATGCGGATATGACCTGTGCAGTCACACAGGGCCACACTCAGAAGGGCCCCATATTCTGCTCTTATCATCTTGAAATTCTTAATAATTTTACTTTTGAACTTGGGTTTCATAATGAAGTCCAATGGGGCGATGAAGCAAATGCATGAGCATGCAGAGGAGATATGCACACTTAAGTGTCACCATTCCTTGTCGCCCCATTTACATATAGCATTTACGATGCTTGTGAGCCTAGAATTCTTGGGGTCCTGGGATGTGTTGGAGCTCAGCAAGATTCAAAGTGAGTACCAGGTATATATGTTACATATGTGACACATGAGTAAACCCTGAAAGGCCATAATTTCCATTCCAACTAGAACTTGCTTCCAGTCCAGAAAGAAGGCAATGCATCATAGGAAACATGAAAGACCAAAAAACGATTTTATATCTTTTTGGACTCATGTTACTCCTTTGTATTAGCCAATCACTGATGCTGAAAATGATGACATAGACAGAAAAGACAATCCAGAGTCCCTTTTTCTCTCAGTCCTTCTTACTCATCAGTAAGCTGAAAGTGGAGTGTTGGTAGAATATGCGCATATCAAGAAGTGAAATCAAAACATTTCAGTTATTTTATCCACAGTTTCCTCTATTCTAGTGAGAGCAAACAGAATACATATGCTGATACAAGCAACAAGATACAAATTGTATAATTTCACCAATTCGACAAAAAGTTAAATGTTCTTTAAAACTTTCATTGCACAAGAAAAAGATAGATGGTAAAATTTCTGCTGATGATTTAAATTTTCCTTACTTAGATGACATTAAATAACAAATAAAAACCACCATGACAAGTCAAGACAGAGAATATGAAAGAAAAAGGTTTATATTTTAGTACCTTTAATAGTTCCTGCTTTTTGAACAAGAGGCCCACACTTTCATTTTGCACCAGACCCCACAAATTAGGTAGCTAGTCCTGTTCATTACTTGCTAATTTTGTGACATTGGGCAAGTTATTTAAACTCTCAGGGCCTCAGTTTCCATTTCTGCAACATGGAAATAATAATCATATCAATTTCATAGTATTGTTGAGAGGATTAAATATGCTAATATAAGACTCTTAGAATAGTGTTTAGCCACTATATAAGTATTTAATGCCATTATCATTATTACTGTGTCACTATTGTCAAATATACAATGGAATAGTATACAGCCATACAAAAGAAAGAGGAAGTCTTATCTACAAGTACTGCTAGAAAGCGATCTCTGGAAATATGTTAAATGAAAAATCAAAAATAGTATCAAACGATGTTTATGACATGTTTCTATTTGTGTAAGGAAGGAAAGAAAAAATGCCTTTACATATGTACTTGTACACACTTAAACCATGTTTTTGGAAAGATACACATTAGATAACACTGGTTGCTTCCAAGGAAGGAGGACAAGTAGCTGGAAAATGAAGTGTAAAGAGAATTTTCTCTTTTTAAGCTTTTGAACCATGTCAAAGTTTCACTTATTCAAAAACTAATTTAAAGATTTTGAATGGATTGTAAGCTTCATGAGGGCAGAAATTCTTCTATATTTTATTTTTCATAATACACTACCAAGCACAGAAGCCTAAATAAATAATTGTTGGCTAAAATATTTATTAAAAATTTGAAGAGATAAGATGGCAACAGCAATGGTTTTACCATGAAGAATCTTAGGCAAATATTTAATGACTTTAGCCCTCGGTTTTCTCAATAATAATACCTACCCCCTAGGGTTGTTGTAAGGATTAACACGGGTAAAGAGTTTCACATAGTGGGTGCTCAATAAAGATTGACCAATGCCATTGTTGTTGTTTAGTCTTTAGGACTCTGTCCTTCTGGATTAAAATATGAGAAGAGATCCTGAGTTGTACATATTGCCCCTATATCCATTCATTGGTATTGATTTTCCTCTACAATATCACGTATGCATAATTTCCTTTTATTATCATTGTCATCAGCTTAGTTTAGAATCATTGGACAATGATATTCAGTAAACCTGAAGTAAAATGCAAGTAGATATACGTTGACTCTATTTATTCTTAAGTAATAGCACAGGTCACTGGGTTCTCTCTCATGAACCCTAGTAACTGAATGCTGCCTGCTTTTAGCGGTTAGGTTTCTGTACAAGTGTCATTCCTTCCCAAATTCCTTTCAGTCCATTCTATCTCACCCATTATATATAACCAACTTCATTAATTCTGGTTTATCTTTTCAGTGTTTCCTTCTGTGAAACATACAGATGTATGTCTTTACTTCCTTTTTTTCTTCTCACACAAAAGGTAGCACGATCTTTGCACTTTACTTTTCACTTACCATCTGGAAATCATTCCATAACAGTTTATAGAGAGCATCTTTTTTTTTTTTTTTTTGCAGTTGCATAGTACTCTTATCGTGTGTGTACCATTTTATCTAACCAATCTTCTATGCTTGGACATTTAGTTTCCAATATTTTGCAATTACAAATAATGCTATAATAAACTTATGCAAATGTATTTTCATATTTTTGAGGTGTATCTTCCGGGTAGCTTCCTAGAAGCGAGGCTGCTGGGTGAAGGGAAGATGCATATGGAGTTTTGCATCTACCCTTCACCCAGCAGCCTCACTTCTAGGAAGCCATCCGGAAGATACACCTCAAAAATATGAAGTGTATCTTCCGCTCCTACCACCAGTGTAGGAGAGCAGGTTTCCCACAGTTTTGCCAACTGAGTGTACACTCAAGTTTTGAATTTCTGTCAATCTGTTAGGTGAGAAATTGTATCTCAATGTAGTTTTAATTTGCATTTCTCTTGAGTGAAGCTGAACAACTTTTCATGTTTAACCCATTTTCCATTTGCCCGGAGAACACTCACCAGCAGCGCTTATGGCCACAGCGTTTACCCCGAGATAACTCGCGGATCAGAGTCCTAACTTTATCTCCAAAGTCTGCCATGAACCATCTCGCTTTTATTATCATTTTCTCATCGCCCTCGTATATCAATAGTCTTTGGAAACAAATGACATCATTCTATTTATAGCATTCTGTTTTTAGTAGTGGTATTTCCATTTACAAAATATAGTAATTCTCTTGGTGAAAATATCAAATCCTAGAAAACGTAGCATTCCTATGTGGTTAACATCATTCTCAAACAGTTGTGAGCTGAAGATTCATTTGATGAATCTGATTTATGTATACATTTGTTATATTAGAATTAGAGACAAGTTCTGTTTAGAAGTAACCACAAGAACAGTTTTTATATTTTATTTTCACATTTAAAACAAGTCAGATTTGCCTCAGCCTCAAAGAGCGTGATTATGTAAAATTAAATTAATGCTAGCAGGGAGCTGCACTTTTTTATTTTCTTAAATAGGAAATGGGTTAAGGGCCATTTTTACATCTTTCTGTGAATTGTGTGTTCATGTCTAATTCTCTTAAAATTTCAAAACATTTTCTATATTAGGAATATTAGCTCTTTATCTGTTATATGGGCAAATATTTCTTCCCAGCTTGTCATCTGTCTTATTTTTCATGCAATGGGTTTTTAATATAGTCAAATTTATCAACATTTTCCCCCTAAATTTAAGGTGGCTTTTCACTTCGTCATGCTTTTAAAAAAATTCTTTTCTTTAGTTTTGTCATTGTTTTGGGGGGAGATTTTTCATCAGCAGAAAGGCTTTAATTTACATTTTTCTGACTTTTTGAAATGGTTTTGTATGTATATGGACTGTTTGCTATACTCTTAATTTTGTGGACAGAAGTCTTCATTTTGGAGCACTTAATCTGTCTGCTCCACCATCTTTTGCGCAGTTTAAGTATTTTGCTGGTGAGGATGGGAAGAAAGGTCAGTGTACTTTGCTTTTCTTCTCTGCCAGTCTTTCATTTTTCCTTTTTTCCTTTCACCACCTCTTCTTCACATCTGATTCTCTCCCAGAAACACTGCTTCTTTGAGGCTGCTGCTCTTGGTTCCACACATTTTCAAACCTTTCCCTAAAGTGAGGGTTATGATCTACCAAGTCCTGTGTTCAGTATTTTGCATTTGTTTCACTTTTTCTCTCTTGTAGATTATCTGGGCTTCCTCAAAGTTTTCTACTCCATTCCGCTGTCCCATGGAGCAATTTAACCTCTTCTCATTCTCTACACCCACTGGCTATGGTCATAGCAAGAACCCTAACGGAAACATTTTTTACAGGTAGTGTGAAGTTAGTGTTCTCCCAGTAATGAAAGTATGAACTCTGTGTAACTTTTATTGATTCTACTTGATTTTATTATCATTTTGGTGGAGTGAGGGGCACATTTGTAATCAGGCACTGCCACTGTTTTCCAGCCCCAGAAGTTTCAATATGCTTTTTAAAAACAGATACATTTCAGCACCTAATTATGATAAAAACCATAGAAAACTAGCAACAGAAATGAGGTGTCCTGAGTATCAATGGTTATAAATGGTAAAGTGAGAATTCAGTGTTGAGATTGGAGAGATTAACAAAGGGAACATATTACATATTAGTGGCTTTAGATTGTATTATTGAGTTAAAAGCTTGAGAAAATTAAGAGGCAATTTAAAACTGGGAATAAAGCAATAAGTGCTTGCTATTCTAGCTGCTACTGCTTAATATAATATTGATGACCCTAGCCACAGCATTTTAAAAAATGAGGTATTTTATACAAGGATTAAAAAGGAATTGTCATTATTCGCAGATAACATCATCTTAAATTGTCATTATTTGCAGATAACATCATCTTAAATAGAAACCCCACAAACTCTTAGAATGTTTCACTAAGTTGAATACAAGATAAACGGACAAAAAGCATGAACTCCTCTACAGTAGTGTGGCAGGTGGTCTTGGCTGCCGAGACGACAGTCATTCCTCCCCTTGTCTTTGCTAGTAAAATCTGTTTCCTTATGTCCAACCTCAGAGATAAATCATGATCTATCTAAGCCAGTCATGCAAACCCATTCCCTTTTACCGGATTCTAAATTTACCAGCATCCCTTGCAGCTGGAGATGATTATATGACCCAGTCCTGGCCAATAATATGTAAGCAAAAGTCTGCCAAGCCGTTCCTGAAAAAGATTTTTCATTTCTTGGTTTCTCTAAGCCTTAGTTTCTTCTTGTATAAAGCAGGTAATATGTCTTATTTTAAAAGACTGTAAAGATGAAAGATTATTCTTGTATCAAAGTGATCCATAAATGCTAAAAAGCAAATGAATGCTAGTATTCCAGATATGCAAATGATTATGGACACAGATGTAGCATCGGTTGATATAAGTGCTACAAACTGGCAGTAAATTTGAGTGCCATTGTATACAAAGAAATTCCTTGACTCAATCAAGACTTCTCATTAAGAAACTAAGAACTATTGACAAATTTTTCTTGTGTAGTAGCACCTTGTCCAGTGACATGTTAACTCACAAAGTATTAAGAATCTAGCACCTGAGACAACATATTATTTGGACAATGCACAGATGTTATGCCAACATAGCTATAAGTTCTAGATCAAGGGTTGCAAAATATAAATTATATCAGATTATATGTACAGTATAATCTATACTACATATAGTGTACACACATACACACATATGTACATATGTCAGACAGTAAATGGTAAGCCTTTGTAGGCCATACAGTTTCCATGCAACTACTAGTTGTCACTAAAGTAAGAAAGCAGCCATAGGCAGTATGAGAACAAATGGACATGGCTGTGTTCCAATGAAATGAAACAGGCAACGGGCAGGTTGGGCCTGCAGGCCACACATAATCCCTGTTCTAGATTAAAAGCTTACTGTTCTACAATGACCTTGTCTCACAGGATCATGTTTTGGGATCGACCCAGTTTTTCATAACATCATCTCCACCTTATTGATATTACTGTATATTTGTATAGTGATTTAGTTTTACAAAGTACTTCCACAATGATTTATCACAGTTGATCCTTAGTCCTCTGTAAGCTAAGAAGGATAAACCTGATCTTCTCTGTATTGATGAGAAAAAGGTTTAAGTGAATTGTTCAGAGTCCCACAGCTACTAATGGGCAAAATCTACATTTCCTAGATACCAGCTTAGTGCTTTTTAAAAATACATAATTAGAAATCTTAATCCTACTTCATTTTTCTTCTTAGATTCCAGTTATTCCTTTCCTTAATCAAAGTCTAGCGAAGCATTATGCATTTACAAGGACTTAAATTTTCTCAAATACAGCTTTAGCTCCAAATTGAAAATTCTATTTTGAGGATGTTGACTATTAAAAAAAATGCTTTTTTTAAAAAAATGGCAAGTGGTAAAAAACATGAAAGAACCAAAAGAAAATTGAGGATTTAAATTTTTCTATTTTAAAGGAAGTTCTAGTCACTTGAGGACGGTAACATACTTTCAATTTCAGCATGAGAAGTAGAGAGGCAGGATACAGATCAAAGCCCCATCAAAGAACTTTGTATATCATAGATCTGAATCTATGGTTAATAATAGTTTCCTCTGTAAAACCTGAACTTTTATGATACTCTATAGTAGACAATTTCAAAATGATAGAGGGCACCTAACATTAGACACGATTGAACTTTCAGGGGAAGTCCAAAGCTAAATAAAAAGCGTTTGAACATATTTTCATGCCAAAAGTGTCCAGCTCTATCATCTAATAGCTGGGCCTCTTTTCTCTTTCGTAAAATAGAGTAATACTTAACCTTATAGGGTTGAGGTATGAAAACATTATATAAAAATCAATGAACACAGTATACATGCCAAGATTTCATTAAACATAGCTATTTAGCAAAGTTTGCATTTACAAATAAAAATAAAATCTATACCCAACCTTCATGAATCATTAATTAGCAGCTAAACAAGCCAAATAATTCCTGTCTACACTTCTAGTTATGCCTGTCCAGCTGATGGTAAATGGCAGGTCCTAGGGAAGGTTATGGAGTCTGTTGTTCCCTCTGACCAGCCTAGCTCATCCTATTTCATGTTTTTCTGTTGCTAACCCCCTTTCTTCAAGTCTGAACAAAACCCTTCAGCTCTCTCCACTTTAGGATATGAAACTTGAGTAAAATTTAGTTTTACTATTTTACTTTTTTAGATCTTGATTTTTAAAATATATTTTAATTGGAACAAAAAAGCTTCGTGTCCGTTTTAAAGAAATTTCAGAAATCACATGATTAAAAAATAAGCATTTGACTTGCAAAGTAGCAGTTGCTGGCAAGGGGATTCTAGTTTGAAAAATATATATATTCTAAAAATTACCATTTTTTTGGTCACAACATTTATTTTAAAATTCCAAATAATACTGAAAAAGAACATGAGTTTAAAAAATGTATGTGTAAGAGGGTGTAAGTAAAAAAAAAAAAAAAAAAAAATTTAAATAATATTGCCCTAGACTTTTGTGGAACATAAAACTGTAATTTTTAACTAGTTTGCTGTGCCTGACTATAAAAATACAGATGGCACAGCTCTTGTATAGCTTTAACGACTTGATTATAAATTGCTTTCAAAAGTAATTTATTTGGGTTTTCCATATCCTTTAATGAATTGCAAATATATTAACAGAAAAGACTCCCCCTTACCCCAAGACTGTACAATTTCTGAAATAGGTCAGGAAAAGCAAAAAAGAAGACACAAAATTACATTGTTTCAATGCAAAGAGAACACACACATCACACCCACACTTGCATTTTCCCTGGTTTTGAAAAGAAAATGCATCACCATATTTCTCAGTGAAGACCCATACCGTAACTCTGGCTAATCAGAGACTTCCAAACTTTTTTCTTCAAAAAGAGCATTTTTAATAGACTAAATATTGGTTATCACTGAGTTTTTGTTTAAGGTACAACAGCAGCATGGTTCAAATGTTACTTGCAGTTCTTGGAAAAAATAAAAATTTTAAAGTAATGAAATACTGAAAAAGGAGGGACCACCTTTCATTATTTTGAGTACCATTGTTCTCTTGAAAAAATATTTCCAACTTTCTAAAATCCCAGAGTTAAGAACCATTTCTAAAGGGGGAAAAATATCCGATGCCACAACAAAACTTCTGAATAACAAAAGTGTGTGTGTGTGTGTGTGTGTGTAATATATATATATGTATATGTGTGAAAAGCTTAGAGAAATAAAAAGATATAAAGTACTTAATATTTTTAATTTCCTTCAAAGTAACTTCTGAAATTTGAAGCAAACATCATTTTGCCTTATCAAAATGTACGTCTTCCTCTGGTTGTTTGAGCCCCATTCCATGTGTGTGGGGAGAAGGAAGCAAAAAACAGTACTAGGTGGGCAATAAGGCTTCAAATACTTAAATGACTTTAAAAGCAAGTGTGAGGAAAAATCAGGCCAAACTTGGGCTGAGTGTCCGTCCTTCAGCCAACCATGCCATGGTGTGTTTTCCACAACTATCCTTTTATCCTTAGTCTCAAAATTAGTACCAGAAAGACTCCCACTCATCTCTGGCACAGGACATAAATTCCTACTACAAAAAGATAACTAATTATGTACCAGCGAATTATTTTCTGAGCTTAGCTTTCTCTAGGCTTTATAACATAGAGCTCAGGTTGAAGCTTTCTATGAAACTCTTTATTTGATACTGTTATACAGTTGGCTTTAAGATTTGCCAATTAAAAAAATAAAAGAATATAAAATTAAATATTACAGAACTAATGGATAATAAAATGAAATATTTGTTAGAACCCAAGTGCTAGCCTTTGGGAATTCTTAATGATATTCATTTACTCCCAACCTTTCCTTTTTCTTATAATTTTTTTAGGCAGCACATATACATAGATTTAGGTAGGAAATTTTGTTAAATACCTCTCTGGCACCCAATACATAACCTAAGACTCTGACTTGAATTAATTGATAATGATATCTAATCCACATTTAAATGAGCAGACTAGTAGTAAATGACAGAAAATTGCTGGGTCTACAGGCTAAATTTTTTTCCACATCTTCTGTAATCCACCTCATTTTCACAGCTTGACTAAAACAAGTAACCAGTAGCTAAGTTTGTCCTTCATCAAATAATCCAAAATAATAACTGCAGGCCTGTCATTCATAAGAAACTATAATTTGTTATATTCTGACATTGGCACTTAATAAAATGTTAACAACTAAAGTTTCTCTAAAAATTTCAATACATTACAATAAATGAGATACACAATTTAAGACCTTAAATCTGTTACTGTGAAATTCCAATAATTCCCATTTTATTATGCATAATTAGATCTTTAAAATTGTGGCCATTCCCCAAAGACACCAACCTATATTACGACAAACTCAAGAGAGAACTTATCTCCTTCATGAGGTTTTTTTTTTTTTTGCAAACAATATCCTAAACCCAATTACTCAGTAAACATTTTGGTGACTCGCATTACTGAAAATAATTTGAAGCAGAGAGCTGAAAAGAATGGAAATGACCTCAACCAAAGGTGAGCACCATTCTTGCACCCTGCTTAAATACTTAGAAAAGTCAAAGGGATACTGTCTTGAACAAATATAGATTCAAGGTTATGGTACAATTCTGGTTGCATTAAGGCTTTCACTATCATGATCTCTTAAAGTCTCTCTACTTTAGTGTTCTCATTTTGATTCTTATGGTGAACTTGAATGGTTAAGGGACTTGTTTTGGTTTTTCAGTGGGCAACCACTCTATCATCTCTGAATGTGATTCCACAGAGCTCAGCAAAGAGGCAATATGGTAAGGACCAACTTTAAAGTTTGCAATATCAAGACAACAATGATCAACACTTTGAAGCAAGATGAATAAATTAAAATTCCTGGTTAGACATTAAAGCATTCTTGCCAAGAATAAGTGTACACTGTATGGAAGGATATTTGATTCCTACATGAGTCTCAATATGCCCACTACATTTGTTTATGGGAGACACTGCAAGTTTAAGGTAATTTACATTCCTTGGCAATCAAGTTATTCTGTTATAGGCAATGTCTTTTATTGTTCCATCTGGCACTTGCTAACACCATTCTTGAAGAACCTAGAAGTGAAGGTCAGTCACTCTGTTTATCAGGAACAGAACCAAATAAAAACAACTTTTTGGAAAAATAACCAAGAAATTCTGGTTCATCACTATTTTCCATATCTAATGGTTCCTCCAAGATAAAACATAACTCTTCCTTTCATGATAGCTTTCCAACAAAGGGAGATTAAAGAAAAAAAAGAAAAGTTCCCCACCCTACCCCCCTAAATTGTCATTCATACTGGTAACAGAGCCAGTCTTATTAGAAGCTAAATATTGCACTGCCTTTCATTCTGTGTACAGTCAGGGTCCAATGAAAGTGGCACACTCATGGTCTAAGTGATGGATGATGACACTGCCGGCTCAAGAGTGAAGACTCAGTATATGGAGGGACGAGAAACATGTCAGCACTAGTCACGCATCCAGTTGTAAAAGTCTGATTTCCATAAGTTAAAATTCATCACTTTCAGCTGCATGAAGTTGTGTGTCGTCTGCATCTGTCATGCTGCTCTCCTGGGATTCATCTGTTCCCACTAAAAAAAAATAAAAAGCCTACGGTTAGGTGTTTGACAAATAATTCCTATAAGATCATGAAAAAAAGTAAGGAAAACTATTATGCTCAGAAAAATGAGATCTTAAATAAAGGTTCTGAAAAATCCTGATATCCTTCGATACAATGCAATTCAAGTTCCTTACTTTATAGCAACGTCTGAGATTAGTTTATTGCATTTAACCTTTAAGAGTTTTAACTACTAAAACTGCTTCTCCCTAATGAAGTCCTTATTTCTACCTTAGGAATTTGAACTAGTTTTCTGAGGCATTAAAAAACGACCAACATTCCCCTCCACGTTGGGGATAGTCCCCACTAGTTCACAGAAATACAGAAAATAACCTTTAGTGTAAAAAGGGTTATTGGGATTACAGGTGCTTATAATTTTAATTAAAGCCCTACAGAAAGTTTTCAGGAACAAAGGCATCTTAGTTTGTCTCATCAGAAGTTATTAAATTCTTTTATTTATGTTTTGGTTCTCACTAGTTGTTTTAAGATATACACTCCATTTAGGGATAAAGTATTTATTGCCTTAAACTATAATTCTTTGTTCTCTCTTTTCTTGACCCCTCAGTTTGAATATATTAGCCATATATTTGGATTTTGGATTTGTCAGAGCTACATAGAATTGGAAAAGCCACTACTACAGATCTGTCAACACCTTAAAATGCCCACACATTTATTATTCGTTCCCTTAGCACTTATATTTTCAGCGTATCATCACATCTATCATCTCCACTCCACCACCCACCCACTACATTCCTACAAAGAAAGTAAGGCAGGCATTAGTTACATATTCAATCATAAACTGAGGCCCAGGTAAAAAACCAGCTATAAATTTGTCAAAGGCACACAACAAAATTGAACCAGAACTGAGAATGCTTACTTGACTCCATATCTACTTTGTTATTATATCACCCAGTTCAATTTCCTTAAGATTCCACTTGGTATAAAGAATATACCATAGTTAGAAAAATAAAACTAAACATCTGGTCCATGTTACCTAACTCCCATGTGGTGTTTCACTAGCTCTCTGGTTTGAGTAACCACAAACAAACCTAATTCATATAGATGATACTCACTGATCTGTTCTTCTTGGGTTATTGGCTCCTCATCATCTGGAAGGTAGCGTTTATCAATGGCCTCTTTAATCTGGTTATTGGCTCCTTTAGGATCTAAATCCATAGCCCAAGAGAAATTCATCAGGGCGAGGTGCGTCTGACCTAACTTCTTGTAAACCTAAAAATAAACAGCAGCACTACATTTTTCATTAAGTTGTGAGCTTCAACTATAAAATCCTAAGCACTTAAAAATTAAAGCAGGCTCCTGATCTATGTGCTATTAAACCCATTCTGAGGAGTAGGACATTCTCATCCTCTTGAAGAACTCATACCAAATATATTCAGATATTTTTAGAATTCCCTGTCTCTACTGAGTTTCTAATGAAATCACACTCTGAATGGAACAATGACATTGGAAAGAAATGGACTATAAACTGCTTAATTAGCGTTCATTTACCACTGGTTTTAAATGGAATTATTTCAGCTCTCAATATCTATCCACCATTTCCAGTTACGTTAACCAATTGGCATCTGGGAGCCCGGTCTCTATTGAATTTAATTTTTTTCTTTTGGTACATAATTTACAGATCATTGGAAGCAAAGGCTTTCCATGAGATAGTCTCAAGTTATGAACTCATTACACTGCCCTTTGGCTGCAAGTACTAATATACTTCCGAAGCCATATTAGGGTTAGGAGTATGGGGTGTGTGTTCTTGCCCCTTCATCCCCTTCATTAGGATATCATCTTAAATGTTAAAACTAAATCCATTCTTTATTCCCAGAGCATTTCATTTAAAGCTCTCATTGCATTTGCTCCATAGATGTTGCACAGTAAATATTACACATTTATTCTTCAAAAGTTAATATCTGTTTTGAAAGCCACATTTAGGATCATGGCCCCAATCTTTACCTTTCCTATTAAGAAGTACACGAGGGATTCTTTGGGAACAATTTGTTTCAATTCTTCAAGTTCTTGTAAAGCAGACTGAAAAAAAAAAAAAACAACAAAGAAAAACAGTAGCAAACTTTTACAAAATGTTGACTAAGCAAGTGTTTTTATTTTATTTCCCAAGTCATCTTCACTAAAGCTTACTAGATCTTTTTTTGTTGTTTTTTTAAAGCATTTTATTTATTAGTTTAAAGTATACAATTGGTTAGACAAAGCTTATTAGATCTTAATATACTTCCCTATCTCCATTGATTCTTCTTGTGAAAATGCATAAAAAAGACTATAATAGAAACTAAGAAATGACAGAAATTCACCAGAGTATACTAAAAACACACATTCAGATGGTGACAATCTTGCTTTTGTCACCATTTTATTTAAAATAACAATACTTCATCAAAGTGTTAGTTTTTTGAAAACTACCATTGCAGAACAAAAGAAGTCCAAAGTTCTGATAATAGATCCCCCTGCATTACACTAAGCTTTGAATACCATTTTAACTAATGATGAAGAGCCTCAAATTTAACTCTCTGAATTGAATTAAAACTGTTTAGAAATCTTTTGACCATTGCTACAAGGTTGGGGAGATTGAGAGGACAGGAGAATTAAATTTGTATTTAAAGGAATGATATAATGATTTTAAAAAAAAGTGGTTCCCCATATGAGAAATTGTCTACTTTTCACCCAGCCAATGGCCAAAAATAAAAATAATTTAAAGTTAAAGTTACCATGAGTGAGAGGAATCAAATATTCTCATCACTGAGGGTGGAAATGTAAACTGATGCAAACTGTGAGGACTTAGCATTATGGAACACCAGATCTGTAGGTGCTCAATTGTATCCTAAAAAACAAAGAAATCCCAAAAGCAAGATGCAAAAAAATATGTACAGTACTATTTTGTGACAAAACAAATATACCACACACATACAAATACAGTTATGTGGGTATTTGCACAAATTTTCTAAATATATTTGTGGGCATATACATAATTTTTACCTTTTTTTCTGGTAGAAATCAATACATATATGCTCCTAAACAAGATAAAAATAGTTTACCTTTGGGGAGAGGATAATTGAAGGGAGGGGGGGTAACCCTTCTATTTTGGTAGCTTTCTCTACTTTTTGAGTTTTCTAACATGATAATACTTTATTTCCCATAATGTCCACAGAGGTTATCTACTTTTTTTCTTCTCTATACTTCTTTGAAGTAAAACGAATTTTGATGTAAGTTAGGATTAAAAAAAAAAGATAAATGCTAAATATCTATTAACAAGGGTATTTTGTGAAAAAAGCAAGTTGCATAAACGCATGTGTAGTTGTATTAATTGCTGTCATAACAAATTACCATAAATTTGATGGCTTAAAATAAAACATCTTTTATCACAGTTCTATGGGTTATAAGTCTGACAGGAGTTTCACTGGGCTAAAATCAAGATGTTGGCATGGCTGCCTTCCTTTCTGGAGGGAATCTGTTTCCCTGCCTTTCTTTGCATCCACAGGCTGCCCACATTCCTTGACCTGTTGCTTCCTTCCTCCATTTTCAAAGGCAGCAAAGACAGGCTGAGTCTTCCTCATGCTCGTTCTGACTAGGGCTAGAAAAGATCCTCCAATTTTAAGGATTTATGTGATTAGGTTGGATGCATCTAAATAATCCAAGATATTCTTCCCTACTCAAGGTCCATATTCTTAATCACATCTGCAGTCGTTTTTGCTATGTAAGGTAACATATACACAGGTATCCAGGATTAGGGGATGGACATCTTTGAGGGGCCATTATTCTGTCTACCACAATAGTATAAGCCTACATTGTTACAACCAATCAAAAAATATACAATAATAAGAAAAAGACCTGGAGATTATGTTCTGAGCTGTTAATACTGCTTCTCCCTGGAGGATAAGCTTATGAGGCATATTCAACATTGTATTTTTTATATTTACATATTATTTGGAATATTTCTGTAATAAGCACATTACTTTCATTAAAAAACCCACAAAGATATAAACAATAAAGCAGTGATCAAAGATAGTTGGCTAGTAAAGGTTATCAGAGGATTATGGAGTATAGATGATGTAAGGGAATTTCTTCACTGATTGACATAAGATTTTGGTTTTATTTTTCTAAAAAGGGTATAGAGAATAAGGAACCAATCTTATTTCACAGTTTGAATTTTACACATTTTCCCCTCCCTTTAACCTAAAGTCAAATGTAATTTCTTGGCTTTTGTAAATTTTTTATTGGCATTATCTAAAATAAAAGATTTATTTAAAATCTTTTTGTGGGATGTAGTGTGAAAATAGTTGGGTGATAGATTCACGGGGATTCATTATCACAGTGATATTTGAAATTTTCTGTAAAAAAAAAAAAAAAGAGGAATAAAAAAGAAGAGTGAAGGCAACACACACACTTTCACGGGCAGTGTATTTGTTTAAAATGCTGTCTTTTACCAAAGCATATGTAGCGGGGTTGGGTACGTCTTTACTACTTCACTCTATCCCTAACTGCTGGCAACTCAGGAGACAAACTCCAAGGACTGTGAGACTGAATATGTCTGAGAATCATACCTGCACATCAGGAAATGAAAGGTTTATTAAACATCAAAAATTCATTAAGCAGATGTTCTTTTTTCCTTCTATAGTGTTAAATGTTATAAAATATACATGAAATGGAGTATTAACATGAAAGATCTGCGGTCATGGATATTAGTTACTCAAGACCATTCAGTTAAACCTGTCAAACATTACGAATGAGGGCTGACAAAGCCTATATCACAATGAAGAAGCTTGAGATTAATTTTAATACTGCAAAGCAGCAGTTCTCACACTTTTTGGTCTCTGGACCTCTTTATACTCTTAAAGCTTACTGACTAACCCAAAGAGCTTTCATTAATGTGTCTTATAGCTATCGATACTTACCGTATCAGAAATTTAAAATTTTCATTTATCATTATTAATTTAAAGGTAACGATAATAAACCCATTACATATTGACAGATAATATTTTTAATGAAAAATAACGATTATTCATAACAATAAGTGAGCGAGAAGAGTGGCGCTGCTTAATGTTTTTGCAAATTTTAATAGAAGACAGCTGGACTCTCTTCTATGCCTCTGTTATGACATCACATCATGTAGCTTTTGGATAATTCCACTGTACATTCATGAGAGAATGAGAGTGAAAAAAGTAAATAACATTAAAATATTATTATGAAAATAGTTTAACCTTGTGGACTTCTTGAAAGGATTTTTGGGGACCACTAGAAGTTCCCACACCATCTTTAAGAACCACTGCTATCAAGAAATCTTAATCAGGATGATGAACCCCAATCATCCACTGCTACATCACACATGGTACAGGATGGATGTGTTTTCTTTCTGTGAGTGCATGTTGTAATTGTTATCAAGGTTTTATGCATCTATCATGCCCCCCGATCACGGAGAAATAATGTCTAGCATTGTATTAGAGTTCTCATGTTTGCCCTAAAAGACTTATGACTTACATAATAACAATACAATACATTAAACAGGGTGATGTTTAGCAATGTTTTTTTTGCCACACAATTTGATTTTCATTTTGGAGCCAAGACATTTCAGAAGCAATCTAACTTTTCTTTATGGCTCTTTTTATTTTAATATAGGTATATTGGATATATCTATATCCAATTCATGCATAAAAGTAGGCCTTATAATTTAGCCAAACCCAACACTGGTATTCAAAAATGGCTATAACCCTACAGCTTGGACAATGGGTCAGATCGGAATTTTGGTTTTATGAAGTAAGTATAGGGATGATTTATATAGCATAGCTGGTAAATGTGTTGGCATTAAAATGGCTTTAAGAATAATAAATTGAATAAATTCCTTCAGTTGAAGAACCTGACCACATACCTAAAGAAGTACAATGAAGCAAAAAACGTGAAAACAAATGAATTACAATTGTAGTACCTTAAAAAGTAAGTTGAAAGTTAAAAAGTGTTTATTAGGTTTAAAAGAAGCTGCATTAAAAGGACAAAAACAATAGGACTAGCCATCTACTTCTTCAGAAAGAAAAATAATGATTAGAAGAATTACTGAATAAATAACAAAAAATAATAATTATATATTTGATTCATTTATATATCTTTAGTGATCTTGAAAAAGTTAAAAACTTATCACTGGTTTTGTACTTTTCAATTTTCAGCCAATTTCAGTGTGTCCTAGAAAAATAGATTTCTAGAGCAAGAGTCTGCTAAATACTAAAATGAATTACTTGGCCCAAGATTTCTGTGCTTTTAAATTCTGGAATTTGTTGTTGTTGTTAAGTTTTTACTCCTTTTAGTGAGAAGAGTCAGAATGTATTAAAAAAGTAACCTGAATTTCAAAGCAAAAACTTTGTATTCATGGTTTATGATTGAGTAAATAACAAAAACTCCATGTCACTTTATGCCTCTTCTATTTCTCAATTTTCCTGATCTTCTTTCCTCAATATCTTTTTTCATGCTATAGTTCCATAATTTGCAAAATAGTGAGAGAAATATATCAGACTAGACTATCTCCTTGTTTTAAGCTCACATAACTCACCATACTTTTCCTTTATCTACTCAACATGTATTATTTTTGTGATGATTTGTTTGTTTTCCTTATAGAAGGGGACTAGATGGTAAGTCAATGGCAGGGAATAAGGATGCTTTGCTTGCAAAAGCAACAAATTTTCCTAGTACCTGACATATAATAGGTACTCAATAAATATTCGCTGAATAATGCACACACATTCATATGTCACTTGTTCATGTATTTTAGTCCTAAGATGATGGTTTAGGTCTTACCTTTAAAATAACTCCCTGATGAAAAAACTGCCTATGTACAAAATCTTTATAAGAGGTAACCACATTTTCCTAAATATCAACACACCCATCCTTCCTATGAGTATTTCATGAATGAAATCACAAAGACAATGAAATTGATAGCTTTTGAAAATGGGGGAAATGAACCGAGATAAAAATTAAAGTATAAATAACTTTTGGTTTATTAAAAAAGGGGCAAAATTTAAGCAATACAGTGCTGCAGACCATTAAAATATACATCTTACCTTATATTTTTCATTTGCAAATAAAACTGAGGCTCTGTGAAATTTGCATAGAGGGTTCTTGGGATCAATAACGATGGCTTTGTTTAGGGTATCCAAAGCCTTCTCAGATTTTTTCAGTGCATGCTGAACCTGTGAGAAATGAAGATCCTATTAATGTTTCCTTTTGATATTTATGAAGAAAGGTGAGAACCAAATAATGTGACTCAAAATGAATATAAACATAAAACTACTAGAGATAAGGTTCTATGGTCTCACTGATTGTCCACTGGGTTAAGTGGATTTAATAATTCATCATTAAACTATTAATAGATTATCTCTAAACTCTTTCTACTCTAGTTTAACCGCTTCACTTTAAAAATGAGAATACTAAATTCAGAGATGTTATATAACTTGCTCTGGGATCAGAACCTAGTTCCTCTCATGCCCAATTCGCCATTAAGTATCCAAAATGATAATCACGATTCTATCTTTAGAGAAGACATTTGGTTACCTTTAAGTCTAAAAGACAAGAAAAACCTTGGTTTTTCCTTCACGAAGAAAATCTGTACTATTTAGCTAGACAATACTCACATTTCAACAAGTCTATTAAGGTTCTCTAAGTATTAGGCTTCTCAAAACTGTTCAAAAAACCCCTAAAAGATTTGGCTCTAAACCTTACTAACCTTATTTCATTCAGAACAATTACACTTTTACCTATTTTAGAAATTTATTACAAAAATAATTCTTCTGTTTTACATATTTGAAAACCATTGATATGTAATACTAGGAAGTAAATCATTTATTTTAAATAACTTAAAATAAAGTGGAGTGAATGGAGTGGCTGTGTAACTTTAACAATATCACTGTAACAGGAATGTGAGAGTAGGTACTGCCAACATCTGGTTGCCATATCCATCTATGCAATGATCTTTGCAGAAGGGTATTATTATATGTGGCCAAATATTCTGCCCATAAGATTGAAATATGAAATAACAGTTCCCCAACAGAGAAAAATATACTCTCTTACCTGAAAACTTCTTCTAATAAACCACTTAAAGTGTTAAAATGATATCTTCCATAATAACTTTAGAAAAAAGCCTACTTTAAAAAACCTCCAACTTTACTCAACGGTATCATGAGATACTTAAGTTTGATTTTCTAATCTTAAGTGATGAAAAAAAATTCTAAATCGAGATATTTTCTCTACATATTTTGTATAATATCTAACTATAAATGAAGTTACCATTTCAATTTTTAAGAAAAGTATAAAGAACTAGAATTATTCCCCCAAAATGAATAGTGAAATTCCAAATAACATAATTTTCTGATATGGTATGCCCATTCCCACAAAACCAAACTTGCTAAGAGAAAGACAGAGGGGCGGGGGAGGGAAAAATGGAGGAGAGAGGTATGAGAGGGCAAGAACAAAAAGAGAAACTAATAAATGAGATTTAGAAAAACAAACATAACTTTCTTCCTATCAAAGTATAACTTATTATCAGATAGATATATTTTAAAAACATAAACATAAAATTGGCGTCTACACTGCCTTATAAGAATTTTAATTAGTTTTGGCCTGTATCACTCAGAAGCTAAAACACATGAAATCATTTACCTTAAAATATTAATTACTTCATTTAGGAGCTAAATATTAACATGTAAAAGTGCTTTAAAAAATATTAAGTATCTCATGTGAGTCTTATAACAACCTTATGAGGTAGGCAAGGTGGTATTACTTGTCATTCATAAAACAGAAGCTTAGAGAAACTCAGTTACTTGCATAAGAGATGACAGTTCTCCAGTGATTTCTCTTTATGACAAGAAAAAAGGTGATATTTCTGGCTGCAAAAGAATTCATATTGTTTCAAGAATAACAACAATATCAAAAAAGCTCTAATTCTTGTTACAGCAATTAAGTCGATAACAAACACATTTCAAAAAGGAGATTACTTGAACCATGTTTACAAAACTACTTACTACTCCAATGTGGCAAAGTAAAACTGAACTTTGAGGGTTGATATCAAGTGCTTTCTGGAAATGCATTTCTGCAAGGCTGAATTTTTCTTGCTTGTAATAAATCATTCCTAAACCATACCTGAAAGTATAAAAGTATAACTTTAGAGATATAACTGCAGTGGCTAATTTATTTCAACTAATAAAATAATGTGTGTGGAATCTGGCATTTTAATAAACCAGTATAAAAACAGAAAAACCATCAAAGAATTTTAGACAAGGCACTTTTACAATTCCGAACAATAAATTAAATCAAACAATCAATCAGATAAATCTATAACAACGTGGGAAAAAAGAAACAACATCCTTAAACCCACCACCACAATCTAGATTTAATATGTAATGTTTACTTAGTCGTCATTATGTGCGTGCCAAAAACTTTGTTGAATTCTTTCTGTATGTAAATTATCTCATTTAATCCTAGGAGAAACCAAGGTGATACTGTTATCATACAGAACCAAGGTACTGTTATCATTAAGGAAATTGAGGCTTAGAGAAGTTAAATTAACCTGCCCAAAGATTATATGGCTAATAAGGATTCTAACCAGATCCTTCCTTTATGATTATAAAGCCCCGAACTCCTAACAATGCTATTTCCATATTCTTTGTTTAAATGCATATATATATTTTATATTATAATTATAATATGCATAGTGTCTTGTTTTTCTTCTCCTTTCCTATAAACTTAACAATTTATAGACTTTGAAATTATGAATTTATATTGCAATATAGACATACATTTAAAAAATAAGTCTTATTAAGAACTGAATTCCTAAAATATTACAGAGAACTTTTACATTTATGTGAAGAGAAGGTAGTGTTGGCAAGGCTTGGCTGTTTAATATATCAGAAGCTAGCACTTATCAGGCCATGCTACTTAGAAATGAGATAAAATCCATTAAAAATATGTACATAAAAATATTTTAGTAATTAGCGCTTTAGATTTAGTGAGAAACAGAATGATAAAATTCAACTGCTATAAAGCTTAAATCAAAAGATTAAAAACACATGTCTGACATAACAACTACCATAGAGAGTTATGATACCAGAACATCCCTTCTTGGTATGTTAACTATTAAGTCAGTCAAGAAAATGCCAGAAAATGTCAGCAGTAAACATAGGGTTGAGGCAGAGATAAGAACAAACTTTTTCATGTCTTCCTCGTTTGATAACAATATGAGCCAGGCAGTAACTTCCTTTTTGGCTACTTGTGCACAAGTACAAAAAAGTAAAATAGAAACATAACTTAAAAAACTGCAAAACCTGAGTTCTTAATAAACTTAAATAACTAGAACTAGTACTTAATAAACTAGAAGAATACTGCCAAGGAGCAACAACTAGTGACTACTTTTCACTGTTTATTTTCTATTACCCTATAGGTGAAGTATACTATTCCTCTCCCCTTTCTCAACTACCTTCTATCCTAATCACCATTTTAGTGTTCTAAGAAAAAGTAACAACTCAAAGTAACAAAACCAATTATTTGCAAAAGTATGGTAGGAGAAAAGGTTGACATTGAGTATAAGGATCTGGTATTCTATAATCATCAGTTCATTTAAGTTTGTTAAAAGTATAAATTTCACATAAAAACACTTTGGTCAGAAGTTATCAACCAGTACGTACCACTCTTAAGTATTAATAATCAAATTCATGACAACGCAATATCTAACAAAAAAATTACTGAGTATCAGCCCCAATAATAAGATACTGTCTTTACACTTCATGAGCACTTACCATGCATTATAATGTCTAGGATTGACTCTGATAGCATTTCGAAAACAAGCTAAAGCTTTGTCTAATTCTTCAGTTAATACAAACTCGTGCCCTAATAGAGTATAGGCATAAGCATAATTTGGATCAACCTGGATAGCTCTCTGGAAGAATTTAATTGCAATATCATGTTCCCGTTGCAAACTGAAACAGTTCCCTGCAGCACACCAGGCCTTAAAAAAATGGAAACAAAAACCAAACACACAATTATTATTTTATTTTTTTCTAATAAAACCAAATGTATGGCTAAAATCAAGATTCAGATCTCAGAATGGAAAGACAAAAACTTAAAGAGTTTTAATAGATATAGTCAACCATTATTCACAGATTCCATCTTTGCAAAATTGTTTACTTGCTAAAATTTATTTGTAAAACCCACATCGTTACTTGCAGTGCTTTAGTGGTCATTGGTAGACGCAAAATATGAGTTGCCTCATAGGCGCATTCTCAGTTGAGTTGTCAAAAAGGTAACTCTCTGCGTCCTTGTTTCAGCAGGTCAGGTGACCAGAAAGTAAACTGTAGGGGGCAGTGCAGTGGCATGCAAGAAGCTCAGGTTCTGGGGCCACATGGACAGTTTGAATCTCAACTCTGGTAACTGTTTGCAGGGTGGCCTCAGGCAAGCCACCTTACCACTCTGAACCTCATTTTCTCTCCTGTAAAATGTTTTTTAGGGTTTAAGATTATAATCTGTGTGAGGTAAGGGTGTGTGTGTTTCCTCTAGGAGCAATGGTTCAGTATTTGCTAATTCTGTGTTCATAGAGACTACAGAACATAACTATGAAGAATAAGAATTGACTGTTTTAAATTCTAAGCTTAAATATGTTACAAAAGTACCATTAAATATTCTTGAGATGCACTGAAATACATTTCTTACAGGACTGCAGCATGTAAATGAATTGTGCCTATGTCTTAAAATGACAATTAAAATTACTATTTCAATGTAAAATTAGCACTTTTCAATCTATGTAATTTTTGCTTAATGAACTCTTGGTGATAACAGCAATTTTAACACAGTCATATCTTGATTAATCTTGAATGAAACATCTGCTCTGTGAATTTTCTGTTTGTGAATCTGAACCATCTATTTTAGGGCTCTTTCTTCTCCGAGTCCTGCCTCTGGAGAAGGGTGTGGGTGATGCTAAATGGTGTTTGAATTATTTGGTTCATCTCCATTTGGTAATGATGATCAAAAGATAGCTATATAAGCAAACTGTTTCAGTTACATACTTCTGGTGAATTTTTATCCATATCTGTTAAGTCTTTTGAAAGAACTGAAAGAGCAACGTCCTTTTGAAGATGCCAAAGTGTTGTAGAGTAGATCTCCATGCCTTCAACTCTGTAATTCTCAATTCTTCTAACCTCTGAGAATATTCTTTCAGCCTGAAATACAAAAACTCGTAAGAGGAAAACAAGTTGATACAATTCACATATATACAGGGACAGTACTGGGCACTCTTCTTATAGGACCTAAATGCTGCCTTGTTTTATGGTGTTTATGTGAATGAGTAGTCACAAAACTGAGGCAAATCGAGCAACCTTCCGTGGTAGGTCAAATACTGATGCTATCAAATCTACACTTAACCTAGTTTTTATACACAAGTCATAGTAGAAACATGAATTCTGAAAAGAAAATTTAAGTTTCCACCGAAAAGAAAAAAAAAAAAAAAAAAAAATCTTTTCAAAGTTATTTAAAAAGGTCAATCACCTTACTCTCAAAAAACACATTTCCAAATTTTAACGATGGTTTTACAGACTAACTCTCTCAAGAAAGGTGAGAGAAGAATGTCTTCTGTAACACAAAACCTATTTTTGTACTGACTTTTATTAAGAAGTTGTGTTGAAAACTTTAGGGGAAAAACAGGTTCAGTTGACCACCAATCCTGTGGCTCGCTAAGCACCTGGCCAGGCACTGTGGCCCCTACCTAGTAATTCCTTCTTCCTTCGCAGCACTCTCTTGATTTAGGGCCCCTCCTCTTCTATCAGACCAAATTATTTCCTCACCACACTCACAGCCCTCAGATCTGTGCTTTTCTCCCCCTGAAGTCTGAGACTTTGGGTTATAAAAAATGAATTAGTTCCCTAGCTTATCAACTCAGTAAGTTCAAAATTCTGAACGTCAAGTTCAGAATTAAGGAATACTCTAGTCTGCTCTTAATGAAATGAAGATGACAGAAAAAAAGGAAATACTATTTATAAAACTAGAAACTTAATTCTAAGAAACCATATACTATCTAGGATAGCTTAATGATTCGTAACTTCCCTGAAATCTCTTAAAAGTTATACAGATAAGTTTTTCAAATAGGCATTTTTCAAATAGGCATTGGTTACCATTAGCCAAATACAGGTTTTGGAAGCTTTTTGGTTTCAATTTTTCAGAATCTATTGCTTTCTCTGAAATGACTGTGGCATAGACAAGAAGGAAAAAAACCTTCGTAAAATTAAGTTGAAATAAAGGCTTTCTTTAGTTAAATATCTGCTCTATAATTAGGAGAAACAACAAAATTCACATATTTTATAGTGCCTGTGAAACAACAGGTTAGAAATAATTTTAAAAAGGGCTTGTCAAACACTTTTTTTTATTCTTTTTTTTTCTGGCTTTATTGAAATATAATAGACAATTAGTTGCTCGTATTTACATTGTACAATTCAATGGGCTTTTTTTTCAGTTATAGTTGGTATACAATAATATATTAGTTTCAGTTGTACAGCATAGTGATTAGAGATCTATATAACTTACAAAGTGATCACCCCACTAAATCTAGTACTCCTCCTCCCCCTTACAT
>NW_006434832.1:2314403-2323482 GCF_000325575.1 Pteropus alecto
TCTCTCATATGGTTTCTGCTTCTTTGTCTTCCCATTTTGGCTCTCTTTCTGTGTTTGTTTCTATGTACTAAGCAAAGCTCCTAAGTCTTCCAGTCTTATTAGTGTGGCTTTGTGTAGTAGGTGTCCAGTGGCACAGTCCTGTGAGGGGTTCAGCTGCAAGCTAAGTTTAGCCCCAGCCTGTGCCCCTCCAGGGCCCATCTGTTATGATTCGGCAAGCAATCCACAGATGCTGTGCTTATAGTTGCCTCAAGAAACCACACCAGAAACCGAGGCCAGCTGCCACCAATGTGAGTTTTGGTGCTGCTCAGCAAGGAGCACCGGATTCTCCAGACTCTCTAAGGACAGAAATGGATGTGGCTTGGGGGCAGGGAGGGCAGCGTGAGTTGGGGGAAGCGGAGTTTAAACTGGGCGGAGTGACCTCTTGTTATCCAGTTCAATGACTTCTCAGCTATAATCACGCTGTGTCCACACACTGGGAGCAGGGGAAGGTTCAACAGAGAAACAATGAATAGCACTAGCACTTCCCAGGAGAGAGCCTTGCCTCCGGCCCTCACTCCAACAACTCAGTGTCCCCCTGTAGGTCCCTGGTGCCCCCCATGTAGCCCAGTCAGCGCTGGTGCTCAGAGTAAGCAGGTCCGTCACTGCCAAAGTCCGCTCGCAGAAATGGCCTCTTTAAGAGGCATCTGCAGCTGCTGCAGCCTCTGTCCCACTCAGCCGCTCAGGACCAGGCAGCCTCGTACCTTCACCCCCTCCTACCTTCTACATTGCAGGTTAATTATTTCTCCTCCTAGCTGTAGCACCTTTGTTCATCTAGATCCTAGGCAACTTTACTTGATGTTTGCTCTGTGTTTGTCGCAACTTTGTTTTGATTGCAAAAGGGATGAACAAAGTCTCTATCATCTACGCCATTTTTTTCTCACTGACCTCGCCAAACACAACTTTTACCTGTGTATCAGTAAAGGACCGTGATCGAAACCTGGATATTCTAGCAATGAACAAGGCTTTCCGTCTACAACTCTTTTTTTCTTTACTATACAAAATTATAAGAACAAGTATCTTCTGCATTTATTCTCTACCTACAAGAACACTTTACCCCTAGATCTTTGCATGGTTCATAAAGGAAGGAGTAGCCTTCTTTTTCTGAGCTTTTTAAAAAATAGCACCATATTTCACTGTCCCCTAATTTTCTTACCATGATTCACTTTTTTCTTCCTATGACTTATTGCTATTCCCTAATTTTCACTGTCCCCTAATTTTCTTACCATGATTCACTTTTTTCTTCCTATGACTTATTGCTATCTGTCTTTATACATTTATTGGCTTACAATCTGACTTTTACCAGAACTAGAATGTAACTCTAGTTCTAGAGAAACGATCTATCTGTATTGAAGCCTAGAAAAGACTTTCGCTAGGACATCATATATACTGAATAAATGAACTGAAAGTAAATAGGCCAAAAAAGTAGCCTTATTTGTTTATATTAGAGACATTTTATTAATGTGCAGGGTGGTTTTTTTCTTTTTTCTTTTTTTTTAAGTTTAGAGGGTGATTGGAGAAAATGCTTTGGAAGGAGAACTGGAGAGGAAATTTAAGCTGAAAATCAAAATTTTCTTTGGCTTTAGGTTAATCATCTTCTCCTCTTCTGGCATAAATAATAACTTAAGCAACTAATGTCATTAAAATTAAAAGGATAAAAGCCTTATGATAAGGACACCGTGTTCTCAACTGCATACAATTTTCATCATAGCATCCCTCGAATTTATAAAATGTATTAAATGGCAAATTTCACCCCGTAGGAACTCTGAATATAGCAGAAAGAATTCTGTCAATATCTATTACATGGTAAATAGATATCTTCAGATCCAACTAAGTAGAGTACAAATGTTCCACATAAGAATGTATGGATGACTTGGATTCTCTATAAATATATCTCAAGTAACCCTCAAAGAATTTAAATTGCTCGCCTCTTAACACAAGAAAGAACTATTTATAAATTATAAATACCAAGAAAATAAATACAAAGACATTATATATAATAAATATTGACCTTTTAGACCTATCTTTCTCAAGCACAGACATTTTAATTAAATTTAAATTATCTGTAGAAAGGCATACATAACTGTTTTCTATACTTACTTGCATGTACTCTGAAAGTTCAAAATAGGCTCTTCCAATTTGGCACAGCACCCAACCAGTATTGTAGTGATGAGAAGGTAGGTGGCTCAAGATATTTATAGCTTCTTTGCAGTTGTATGAACACAAAGCTAAGTAACCTTTCCCCATTTCACGAAGAAGGCTCATCAAACCTTCTAGGAGAAAAAAATGTAGTAAACAAAGGAGAAAAACACAATAAAACAGTTTGGTATTCTAGGAAGGCTAATTATAAAATAATTCATTAAAAATTCCAACATCTATCTAGAAAAACTGAAAGGCACTTTAATGAACATAAAGAAATTTATTTAAAATAAGCGAATAAAATAAAATATAAAGAAGATATTAAACATTTAAAACAGACCTGCTGCTGCTTTCTGTAGATTAAATGCCTGGATCTGAGGTGTGATTGTGGAGATTTTTCCTTCTGAAATGATGGAAGAGTCCAATTTTGTAATTTCCAGGCTATCATTTATGTTAGGTTGAGTTATTCCTCCTTTATTAGTTTTACTTTTTGTTTTTCTGTTTGGGATTTTAGGTGGAAACTTCATTTTTAATTTTTTGCTATTCTCCTATAAAAAGCAGGAAAGTCCCGCACGGGTTACACTCATGGATTTTAGACATTCCCCCAACCCTTTCTCAGATATCAGATATAAATAAATGCACAGTCTTTACCAATGTATATTTTTCTCAGAAGAAATTTTATAAAGACAAGTCTTTAAAGTCATTAACTTCAAATGAAATAATTCTGAAAATAAATCATATTAATAGAACATTTAAGGTAAATTAGCATTAAATATTGCTCTTTCCTGAAATTATATCGCTTTCATTATTTAAAAATAAGAATATAAGCGGATGCAATACTACTTGTCTCAGAGCATCATATTTGATGGCATAAAACTGTTAATCTGTATATGTCAGAGTTAAAAACTGTCTATAATATTTGTCAATGGACCAAGAAAATTTACCAGAGGCATAACGAGGCACTCCAATTGTGCAAAGAAATGTGCAAAGAACACAGAAAATTTCCATTTACTCTTCCCCTAATTTTCACCAATGATAATATCTGATATAACCATAGTGTATCATCAAATCCAGGAAATTGGAATTGGTACAATATTATCAACCAAACTACAGATCTTATTTGGATTTCATCAGTTTTTAAATGCACCTTTATTTTTTGGTGTGCACAGTTCTATGAATTTTATCATGGAGCGCAGTGTAATCAACTGCCACAATAAAGATACAGGACTGTTCTACCAGAACACAAAGAAATTCCCTTGTGCTGTGCTTTCATAGTCACACCTCCCCCGACTCTAAAACTCCTAATCACTGATCTGCATTCCACCATAATTTTGTCATTTCAACAATATTATTTATTAAAGGACTGAGAAAATTTACAAACGTTATAGATGACCCTCCAAATTAAAAAAAATTTAAACAGTCACCTAATCTACTTAGAGATTGCATCATCAATGACCAGAAATTTTAGAGGGGGATGCATTAGGTAAATGTGACATGCAGAAATCTTTAAATTACCTTGGTTGTAGAACTGTCACTAGTAAAAAGTCGTGAACTTCTTCGAGGCAGTGCATTTGGGGGAGATGTGATAGTAGGGCTCAATACCTGAGGTGTTGTACTAAAAAAAATTATAAAAGTAGACTTTTTTTTAGCATTTTATTTTATTATGACTTTCAAGTATACAGTACATTGGTTAGACATTTATATAGTTTTATGGAACAATCCTTCTGATTACTCTATGGCCCATCTGGCTCTCCACCTAGCCATTACAATACTGCTAATTGCATTCCCTATGCCATACTCCTCATCCCCATGACTATCTATCAACTACGAATTTGTACTTCTTTAGCCTTTCATCCCTTTCTCCGAGCCCTCCAACTCCCTGCCCCTTTGGCCGTCACCAGATTGTCCTGTATATTTGTGAGCCTGTTTTCGATTAGTTCTTTTTGTTCCTTAGATTCCTCAAATAAGTGAAAAAGTAGACTTTTTAAAAAACTCCATTTATTAACTATCGCTTCAATTCAGGTAGTTTGAAAAATATGCATTCAACATGTTTGCACTCTAAAGTTGATGAGTTTGGTTAGTCCTTTGCTCGTCCGTCTATGAAAACGCAGATTTAAAAACTATTCGTGTTACCATAAAATAATGAAGATTATTATAGATCTTCCCTCTATTTGAAATTGCTAATTTGAACTTAAAACAATCGACATAAAAATTCTAGATCAATAAATGGTAAACGCATCTATAAACCAATTTTCTCTAGCCCTCATTTGCAACTATAGCAAATTAGAAAAAAGGAAAAGACAGTTGGACAGACTGTCTCCATGCAGGGATACTTGCCAACAAATTCCACCAGAACAACTGATACTTGAGAATTTATTTCCCTGTACATTCAAATAGACACATCAAGGTTTATAGAGCAAAAGGAATCTAACAATCACTTGGATACATTTTTTACTTTAAAGGCAACTCCTCAAGATACAAGAATTCCACTTTTAGAAAGCAAGTAAACTTAAAACCTAAAATTATCTACTTGAGACTAGGAGAGTCTATGGAGTAAAGTATTTACAGTTTATACAGTTTATAGGAAATCCTAAAAGTTACCTGAGTTTGGGTCAAAGAGGTTACTGAAAAGAGATGCTGACCAGTGCATAAAGAAATACCCAGGCTGTCCTTAATCCTTTCAAAAGGCAGAATCACAAAAAAGTTCTGTCTGAGAAGTGGGAGGGAATAACTTCATAGCATGGATCAGTTTATATGTAGAACAAGCCTGAAAAGATGCTGAGATTGCTTTAAACAGACAGAAGCCTGAAGGCAACATCAATCTTGGGATAGAAGTGAAAATAATTAAGAGAGTTCTGGAGTTTGGGGGTTAAAGAAGACAAGCTCTTTCTATTTTATAATTTTCACTAGGTTCTGTTAGTTTCAAAGGGCAATTTGACAAAAAGGAAAAAAAAATGCTCTACATCTGAAAGGCACCAGAAAAATGAAGCAGGATACCGAGTTCGAAACATTGGTTATATCATATAAAATGTGTGTGTGTATTTTTATAGATTGCCTCTGTTTAACTAGGAATTTGACAATGAAATGTGTGTGCACCAGAATCAGACTGTTCAGATTTGTAATCAGGCTCTCCCACTTACTAATGTGATTGTGTGTTGGTTATATTAAACATTTTTTAAACAAAGTTTTTGTAAATAGCATCATTTTATGGCTTTGTAATAAAATATGGAATGTCCTAATAGTTATAAAAAATGCCCTGGAAAGATTATAGAAATGATTTTTAGAGAATAGCATATGTGTAGAAAATGATGACACAAACTTTCTTGGGTGATTTAGCTGAGAGTACTATGTTATTCTAACCATCTCCCAAAAAACCCCAAAACGAACAAACAAAAACCCACAATTTTTTAAATAGCAGACTTCTGCCAATTATGAGAAGTAATATGGACCAGATTTATTTTCCCATCTTAAACTGTAATACTGAACAAAAGATATGAAACAATGTTTTTCAGACACTGGATAGCGGGTAGCACATGCCTGAAGAGCTCTGAGGATGCAGCACAGGGAAGAACACAGAGCTTAGTGGTCTCCATGTGCTGAGAATTCAGAGAAGCCAAGGCAGCTAGAATTTGCAGGTCAGGGTACCCGAAAGGAAAGAGCTACAAAGAGAGGAGCTCCAAAGATCCGCAGGAGGCTTCCCTAGAGTATTCAGTTCAAACTGACCAGTGTAGGTATTTGAGTGTTGTATAATAAAGGATTTACCTTGTCTCTGTCCCAGGTTCTCAGGAGGAAGCTTCTAAATCCTCAGTTTCCCAAGAGATAGGAATGTATTTATTATTAATGGTGGGCCCTGGGACCACACCTGAGTTTATGCTAATGAAGTGACTCATGGTGGACCCTCAGACAGTTTCAGGATGACAAAATAAAGAGTAGCTATTTAATAAAGCAATGTTATAGGTTGAATTGTATCTCCAAAAAGATATGTTGAACATCTCACCCCCAGGACCTGTGAATGTGATCTTATTTGGAAATAGGGTCTTTGCAGCTATAATCAAGTTAAGATGAGGTCACTGGGGTGGTCCCTAATTCAGTAGTATGATGTCCTTAAAAGAAGAGGTAAATCTGAACACAGAGACACACAGGGAAGATGGCCACGTGGAGACAGAGGCTGATACTAAATTATGCTACCACAAACTAAGGAATGCCTAGGGCTACCAGAAGCTAAAAGAGAAAGGAAAGATCCCCCTCTAGAGGCTTCAGAGGTTGTATGGCCCTGTCAAAACCTTAATTTTGGATTATAGTGTCTAGAACTGTGAGTAAATAAATTTCTCTGGCTTTAATTTGTAATGCTTTGTTACAGTAACTGTAGGAAATTAACATAGGCAATAAAGGAGAGACAATGGAATCAGTAAGACAAACAACACAAAATTATTACTAGTTGATGCTCATTATAATATTTATATATATATTACTTTAGTTTTAAGTGAAATGTATGATTCAATAAATTGTTTAAATATTCTTTAGGATTAGCATATATTCGGCCTATATCACATTGCTCTATAGGAGGCCTCAGGCTCCTCATAACGGAGCCCCGGGAAATTACTGTCACCTATCTTCAAGCTGGCACTCATGAAGACACTCATCATCTTCACATTTTAGAAATATTGAGGCCTTTTATATAGTCAAGGTATATGCACATGTGTGGCTGTTTTAAGACTTATGGTACATGTTCACTATATTAGGAGACAGAGTTGTATCTTCCTTTTAAAATATTAGCTATTATTTAGTTTTGAGTCCTTGAACAGGAAAATAAATCCTATTTAACACCATTTCTGTATGGAAATGGATTTGTTATTTGAAGATTTACTAGATTAATTTTATCATCTGTTTATAAAAATGTATAATATGGGAAGGGGAGAATAAAACCTATCTGTACTTGACCAATGGAGAAGGTTGTGTAAATAAGAAAATTATTTTGGAGGAGTGTTCAAAATACCCAGTTTAAACAAATTCATGAGACAGAGTAAACTAAAAAATATTTTAGCTAATTCTTGTCTTGATCTGCATTATAATACTCAACTAAAAATTACACTAATCTTTTCAGTAAGTTAGAAATCTCAAATTTCACAAACTCAAAATTTATAATAGTCACTCCAGAATTTTTAGGAGACTCAAAACTTGCCTAAATTGAAATATAACCATGTTAAGGCAAGAAAAACTGAACAATATCAAATACCATAACAAATACCTTGTTTGTGGGCCAGAACTTTGTGTTTGTGCAACGAGAACTGGAGTCACCTCTCGACTATTTCCACTCTGTGAGAAGACAGACTTCGTTCCAGTTTGGCCGATTCTGGCAACGGACTGCAAAACACAAAAAGTCTAAGGTTTATGAATTATAAATTGGGTTATAAATGATAAAAGACACTGTGCTGCTTCCATCTTCATTTTCCCCAATGCGTGCAAGATTTCATAACATACACTGTCATCTGAAAACATGGACTATTAATGTCATTATCAATGTTATATTAGAATGAACATCAGAATACTTCCACATTTTAACTTTAGTATTTTTATCTTTATCTTACCCTTTCATCTTTTACTTTAGTTTCTAAAAAAAGGCTCAAATTTCCTGAAAGCCATTTATTACATATCTTTTCCAGCTGGGGCTAAGTGCTGAAGAATTTTAAGACAGTTATATTCTCAAGATTTATGATTTAACTTAGTATACATAAAAAATAATAATATAATATTTCATATTCCTTCTTTGGCCCTTAGTAAAAACAGTTCTATACAGGTATCCCTCACTTTCTGAAAGTTCGTGTTACACTACTTTGCTTTAACAAAATACCTACATTAGTACCTGTTTTTGCTAACCAAAAGAAACCTGAAGAGGATTTTCCCTTTTATGAAAAAAGGTGGAAAGCAAATAGTGTTCAGTGTCTCTTTCGCAGTGAGCTGGTACAGAGGCATCGTGTGCCCCCAGCATGACAGCAGCTTCGAGAGGCTCCCTCCCTGGGAACTACACTCAGCATTTCAGCATCAGCTACCATGGCTTTGAAATGTGTCCATGAGCATCTGTGTTTTAATCTCGATTAATTTTGTGCATCTGTTACAAGATGTGTCCTAAAGTATCAGAAGAGCCTAAGAGAGCTCGTTAAGATATCATGCTTAGTGAAAAACTTGAATGTAATTAAGTGTTTCAATCCTGGTGAACCGAGTAAAGACATTGTGCATATGCCGAATTTGGGGTCTGGAAATGCTCAAATTTTTTCCATATAAATTAATGGTGACTGTTTCTTGCTTTAAGCCAGTTTGGCTTACAGAGGTTTCATGAATACTCCACTTTCAGATAGCGGGGAAAATCTATAGCAGAGGAGTATATCAAAAAAAAGAAATTATCCAATTATTTTCCAAATTCCAAGGATATTACTCTTAGAATTAAAATTTCTTTCCACTGTATTCTATCTCTCATTAACCAGTCTCTCCTCCCTTTGAGGGGGAAAGAAAACTTTGCTTGTCCCTTTCTGTCTTCTCTAATTTATCACCTTATTTCTATTCATTTTTTCACTTATCTTCACTATAAAGTGATCTATGACTATTGTATTAGTAGATATTTAAAATTTTTTTACTACCAGATAATTTTCTTCAAAACTTAACTGCTACTTTCATAGTCACTATACATAATTCTTAAACTGTACATTACAAATAATCACTAATAATCATTTTCTCATCAGATATGAAAGCCTTATTTTAGCTTTTCCTACACTCACCATCACTGACCATCTCCTCCTTTCGAAACTTATGTATAACTTCCAGAATAGTATAGTACCTTTATTATTTGTTTTACCATTTCATTTGCTAACATCTCTTTCTTCCACTAATTGTACTCCTTAACTACTCT
>NW_006434832.1:2323537-2326919 GCF_000325575.1 Pteropus alecto
TCTATCACTAGGCCATATTCTTTCCTCTATGATTAACTATCCGCTAAATATTTTCACCTAATCTACCACCATCTCAAAATACAACTTTATACTCCTTCCTCCTCTTCCTTCTACATTCACCCAAGGGACAAAACTTAAAGTCAATATTGGCCCTTCCTCATTTAACAAAGAACTATGTACTGCACTCACTACTCGGTTTGCTATTTTGGATTGATACTGCATGCAGACCTAAAAGTCCAGCTTTTCCAAGAATGTCTTCTAATAGGTTGAGAAGAGAACACAGGCAGCAGAGGATGAGACAGTAGTGGCTTTTATTACCTGGGCAATGAAAACATATACCTCTTCACTGCCTAACTTGTCCTTGATTGAGATGGTTTGCCTGGTTTTGGCTTATTTCCCCTACCATGCTACTATGCCTCCTCATAACTATAATAACTTCCACAATTATATTTAATTCCCATAACAATATAATAGCAGGTAGTTGCCAACTTTCAGAAATCACATTTAAAATGATCTACACATTAACTACTCTGCGGTCCCTTTTTACCGCTCTTGGAGTTCTTATTATCACTGATTAAGGAGCTAATATAGAAAATCATATTTTACAGACTTTAAGGAAGTTCCGGAGTAACAGAGTAAAAACAACAAGATGAAACATGTCTCTAGGAACGTAAGGGGGCTATATTAGTCATTCTACATACTAGACTAGTAAGACTTATTTAGCTTCCATTTCTTAAACATCTATTAAGCATGGCAACTGGCATTTTACACACATAACCTAATTTAATTCTCACAGAAGATGCTCTGTGCCACAGATACCTTGTACTGCCACAGACCATTATAAAAGAACATTATAAAAAGAGCCTTAAAACTTGTTACAATATTTTTTTTTAAGAATACTGTCAAGTATTTTTCACTTTATTACATATTTACTATAAATTTACTACACATCTATTAGGATACACCAAAAGAATTTTATTATCAGAAATAGTTGGCTTTATGTGAATCAATCTTTTTCTCATTTTAATGTTAGTATAATTAAAAACAAATGGTGGTAGGGACAAGTAAAAACAATGGCATATATAATTTCTTATTTATAGTCAAAGAAGCAATCTTAATTTTATAAAAAAAGGAAATTAAAAGTAAAAATCTGAATATGCTGCACTGAAATAAACTATACTTGTGAGTTATAATCTTATGTGGCCAAAAGAGTATCTAGCTTTGTGTCTCTGACTATAACCAGGAGGCTATGACAATGATAACCTTCTTTTACATTCAGATCAATAACTCTAAGGCAACAACGATCATATAAAGTTAGAGTCTCCCTGAAATTCCTTTAACAGATTGGAACTTTAAATGAATTTCATTCATCAACACACAAACTGTATGTTACATAGAAAATACCTTTTTTGAAGGGGCTCCGGTGGGTGGCACGTCAATTACAGAAGATGTATTAGTGTAGTTTTGTAAATAGGATCCATCTCCAGGACTTGGGGTTTCTAATGGCAAAATCCCAAAACTGAGAAGAGGTTGAAATCAAGGTGTCAAAAAGTCATCAAGGCATATATAAAGCAGCAGTATACTTAAATTAGAAGGTCTAAAAGGAAGAGAATGGCAAATCAGTCTTGGGGGCAGTGAGGATCTAAGGGGCAGATTAAAAATAAGCTGCGAATGTAGGCTATTCCACCCACCAAAACTAAAATTAAAAAAACAAACAAAAAAACAATGAAACAAGACTAAATTGAGCAGTAACTACTGATGTCAGGAGATTTACTTGATACAAAGAAGAGTGGCCTTTATAAAGGCTAAGTTCCAAATGATCAAATTACTTCAAATTCCTGGAATTTATGGGATTTAGATGCTACTACAGAAAAAAATGTCTCTAGAGACCACTGATTCATTTGTGGATTCACTGAGTTGTAATCTCATGGTTATGCTATTTTAGTAGATCTCTGGCCCTGTTCTAGCATATAACTTTTTATTTAGATACGTTTGAATATGTGTCCTCTGGGCTGGGTTCCTGCATTTATATATACATACACATCTAATAATTTTGACAAAATATTTCATGTTGATGGGTGTCATTCCTTCCTCCGTGTTTTAGAAACCAGCACTTTAACAACCACTGCTGTAGCTCTGATTATATCATAGGCATTCCAACATTTCAAGAGGTTCATTGCTATTCACTGACACACAGCCATAAAGACAATATCTTTTAATGTATACACTAGCTGAAAAAGGCATATTTAAGAGTTTTAAATTTTCTCCAATATTTAATATTTTTTTATCACAAGTACTATATTTTTTTTACTTCATTTTCTGAAAACAGAATAGATCCAGTATTGACTTATTAAATGCCTCTATTTCAATAAGGATTTAGAAGCTGCTATTCATATTAATTTATATTACTAATAATATGCATTATTATAAGATCATTTAATATTACAGTACATTTTAAACTATCTTTTGTCTTACCTTGGGGTTAATGGGCTAAGAGCAGCTGGTCCTCCTAATAAGCTTCGACCAGTTTTTGGTTTATTTTGAACCTGTTTAGATAATATGGAAGTTCCTGTTCCAAGAGGGACAGTATCTGGTGAAATTACAGCTGAATCAATATAAGATACTGAGGAATCTGTATTCAAGGAATACTTTGAATTGGAAGATTCTAAATTCAGTCTGTTTAATTCCTGAAACAGAAAATTTCTACCATGTCATTTACAATACATTATTTAGTTCAGATCATTCTTTTTCGTTTACATGATATTTTGAACACTACTGTATGATACACTTACAATTGTGTCCTGGGGTGTTTCCGTAAGAACTGTCTCAGGCTGTCTGTGAGATAAATTATGATTAGATACTACTGTTGTGCAGGAGTTAGGCAGACAGTTGCTAAAGTTATGTAAAGATGTTAATTTAAATGTTTGGTCAGGATCTGGCTTTTCACCTGTGAAGGGAAAAAAAAAAAGTTCTGAGGAAATGAGATTTAATTTTTTTTTTAGGTATGCATAAATCAGTGGAAATAAATCCTTAACAGAGTTTTAAAGTTCTCCTGTCTGTTTCAGATGATCAAATTTACCTCCCCAAAGCCCATCCATCAATTTACTGCAGAATTTTACCCCTAAGATAAAGCTGTAAATTTAGGAAATAAACAAAACTGCAATGACACTGATTTTAAATATAATAAGTCACAGGAAAATGCAGATTTCTGTTTTAGAGCAGAAAGCAAAGATCCAGATCTCACTTTGCTCAAGGTAAGAAGTGAGGGTAGAGTTGAAACCCAGTAGATATTACAGTAAAGTTTTAAGCACTTCCACGTACACAGACATGACAGTGTTTTAAAATGATCCTTTATGCATCCTAGAGCATGTACACTGAGAAA